>NW_028319303.1:178552-349605 GCF_062004578.1 Staurois parvus | reverse complement strand
GCAAATCGGCCAATCATTTTACCGATAAGAAATCTGCGCATGAACCGTGACCTGCAAGGTTGCCAGCATTTTTTTTACAGTAAATGCCCACACACACACATGTATATATATATATATATATATATATATTGTTTCTGAAAGTCCAAAATTAAATTGTATTCCTAGAAAAGGTAATGAGGTTCTAAAAAAAGGAAGGAGGAGGAAGAAGAAGGAAGAAGAAGGAGGAGGAAGACGAAGAAGGAGGAGGAAGAAGAAGAAGGAGGAGGAAGTAGAAGAAGAAGGAAGGAGGAGGAGGAAGAAGAAGAAGGAAGGAGGAGGAGGAAGAAGAAGAAGGAGGAAGAAGGAGGAGGAAGAAGAAGGAGGAAGGAGGAGGAAGAAGGAAGTAGAAGTAGAAGAAGAAGGAGGAGGAAGAAGAAGAAGGAGGATGAAGGAGGAAGAAGAAGAAGGAGGAGGAAGCAGAAGAAGAAGAAGAAGGAGGAAGAAGAAGAAGGAGGAGGAAGAAGAAGTAGGAGGGGGAAGAAGGAGGAGGGGGAAGAAGGAGGAGGAGGAAGAAGAAGAAGGAGGAGGAAGGATAAGAAGAAGAAGGAGGAGGAGGAAGAAGGAGGAGGAAGAAGAAGGAAGAAGGAGGAGGAAGAAGAAGAAGAAGGAGGAGGAAGAAGGAGGAGGAGGAAGAAGAAGAATGAGGAGGCGGGAAGAAGAAGAAGAAGAAGAAGGAGGAAGAATGAGGAGGAAGAAGAAGAAGGAGGAAGAAGGAGGAGGAAGAAGAAGGAGGAGGAAGAAGAAGGAGAAGAAGGAGGAGGAGGAAGAGAAGAAGAAGGAGGAGAAAGAAGAAGGAGGAGGAAGAAGAAGGAGGAAGAAGGAGGAGGAGGAAGAAGAAGAAGGAGGTAGAAGGGGGAGGAAGAAGAGGGAGGAAGAAAGAGGAGGAAGAAGAAGAAGGAGGAAGAAGGAGGAGGAAGAAGAAGAAGGAGAAGGAGGAGGAAGAAGAAGGAGGAAGAATGAGGAGGAAGAAGAAGGAGGAGGAGGAAGAGGAAGAAGAAGGAGGAAGAAGGAGGAAGAAGGAGGAGGAAGAAGAAGGAGGAGGAGGAAGAAGAAGGAGGAAGAAGAAGGAGGAAGAAGAAGAATAAGAAGGAGGAGGAAGAAGAAGTAGGAGAGGGAAGAAGGAGGAGGAGGAAGAAGAAGAATGAGGAGGAAGGAGAAGAAGAAGGAGGAGGAGGAAGAAGGAGAAGGAAGAATGAGGAGGAAGAAGAAGGAGGAGGAGGAAGAAGGAGGAGGAAGAAGAAGAATGAGGAGACGGAAGAAGAAGATGGAGGGAGGAAGAATGAGGAGGAAGAAGAAGGAGGAGGAAGAATGAGGAGGAAGAAGCAGGAGGAAGAGGGAGGAGGAGGAGGAAGAAGAAGAAGAAGGAGGAGAAAGAAGAAGGAGGAGGAAGAAGAAGAAGGAGGTAGAAGGAGGAGGAGGAAGAAGAAGAAGGAGGTAGAAGGGGGAAGTAGAAGAAGAGGGAGGAAGAAAGAGGAGGAAGAAGAAGGAGGAAGAAGGAGGGGGAAGAAGAAGGTGGAGGAAGAAGGAGGAGGAAGAAGAAGAAGAAGGAGGAAGAATGAGGAGGAAGAAGAAGAAGAAGAAGGAGGAAGAAGAAGAAGGAGGAAGAAGGAGGAGGAAGAAGAAGAAGAAGAAGGAGGAAGAATGAGGAGGAAGAAGAAGGAGGAAGAAGGAGAAGGAAGAAGAAGGAGGAAGAAGGAGGGGGAGGAAGAAGGAGGAAGGTCTTGGCACACTACTTCTGCAGTTCTTTCTCCAGGAAGCAGTGATGTAATTCAGCTCCACTTGCAGTGGTGGGTGGATTGAGACTCTTATGTGAGCCATAGACGGGTCGAAAATCGGCTGATTTTCGCACTGTTAGTGGGTTAATTGGTCGGCTGTTTTTTGGGTTTTTTGCACAGTTTTTTTATCGGTCATGTTGGAAAATGTGTGGCCAATTTTGACGATCGGCCGATTTTCCCGGCACTGATGGGCAAATCGGCCAATCATTTTACCGATAAGAAATCTGCGCATGAACCGTGACCTGCAAGGTTGCCAGCATTTTTTTTACAGTAAATGCCCACACACACACATGTATATATATATATATATATATATATATTGTTTCTGAAAGTCCAAAATTAAATTGTATTCCTAGAAAAGGTAATGAGGTTCTAAAAAAAGGAAGGAGGAGGAAGAAGAAGGAAGAAGAAGGAGGAGGAAGACGAAGAAGGAGGAGGAAGAAGAAGAAGGAGGAGGAAGTAGAAGAAGAAGGAAGGAGGAGGAGGAAGAAGAAGAAGGAAGGAGGAGGAGGAAGAAGAAGAAGGAGGAAGAAGGAGGAGGAAGAAGAAGGAGGAAGGAGGAGGAAGAAGGAAGTAGAAGTAGAAGAAGAAGGAGGAGGAAGAAGAAGAAGGAGGATGAAGGAGGAAGAGAAGAAGGAGGAGGAAGCAGAAGAAGAAGAAGAAGGAGGAAGAAGAAGAAGGAGGAGGAAGAAGAAGTAGGAGGGGGAAGAAGGAGGAGGGGGAAGAAGGAGGAGGAGGAAGAAGAAGAAGGAGGAGGAAGGATAAGAAGAAGAAGGAGGAGGAGGAAGAAGGAGGAGGAAGAAGAAGGAAGAAGGAGGAGGAAGAAGAAGAAGAAGGAGGAGGAAGAAGGAGGAGGAGGAAGAAGAAGAATGAGGAGGCGGAAGAAGAAGAAGAAGAAGAAGGAGGAAGAATGAGGAGGAAGAAGAAGAAGGAGGAAGAAGGAGGAGGAAGAAGAAGGAGGAGGAAGAAGAAGGAGGAAGAAGGAGGAGGAGGAAGAGAAGAAGAAGGAGGAGAAAGAAGAAGGAGGAGGAAGAAGAAGGAGGAAGAAGGAGGAGGAGGAAGAAGAAGAAGGAGGTAGAAGGGGAAGGAAGAAGAGGGAGGAAGAAAGAGGAGGAAGAAGAAGAAGGAGGAAGAAGGAGGAGGAAGAAGAAGAAGGAGAAGGAGGAGGAAGAAGAAGGAGGAAGAATGAGGAGGAAGAAGAAGGAGGAGGAGGAAGAGGAAGAAGAAGGAGGAAGAAGGAGGAGGAAGAAGAAGGAGGAGGAGGAAGAAGAAAGAGGAAGAAGAAGAATAAGAAGGAGGAGGAAGAAGAAGTAGGAGAGGGAAGAAGGAGGAGGAGGAAGAAGAAGAATGAGGAGGAAGGAGAAGAAGAAGGAGGAGGAGGAAGAAGGAGAAGGAAGAATGAGGAGGAAGAAGAAGGAGGAGGAGGAAGAAGGAGGAGGAAGAAGAAGAATGAGGAGACGGAAGAAGAAGATGGAGGAGGAAGAATGAGGAGGAAGAAGAAGGAGGAGGAAGAATGAGGAGGAAGAAGCAGGAGGAAGAGGGAGGAGGAGGAGGAAGAAGAAGAAGAAGGAGGAGAAAGAAGAAGGAGGAGGAAGAAGATGAAGGAGGTAGAAGGAGGAGGAGGAAGAAGAAGAAGGAGGTAGAAGGGGGAAGAAGAAGAAGAGGGAGGAAGAAAGAGGAGGAAGAAGAAGGAGGAAGAAGGAGGGGGAAGAAGAAGGTGGAGGAAGAAGGAGGAGGAAGAAGAAGAAGAAGGAGGAAGAATGAGGAGGAAGAAGAAGAAGAAGAAGGAGGAAGAAGAAGAAGGAGGAAGAAGGAGGAGGAAGAAGAAGAAGAAGAAGGAGGAAGAATGAGGAGGAAGAAGAAGGAGGAAGAAGGAGAAGGAAGAAGAAGGAGGAAGAAGGAGGGGGAGGAAGAAGGAGGAAGAAAGAGGGGGAGGAAGAAGAAGGAGGTAGAAGGCAGAAGAAGAGGGAGGAAGAAGGAGAAGGAAGAAGAAGAAGGAGGAAGAAAAAGGAGGAAGAGGAAGTAGGAAGAAGGAGAAGGAAGAAGAAGAAGGAGGAAGAAAAAGGAGGAAGAGGAAGTAGGAAGAAGGAGGAGAAAGAAGAAGGAGGAAGAAGGAGGAGGAGAAAGAAGAAGGAGGAGGTAGAAGGCGGAAGAAGAAGAAGAGGGAGGAAGAAGTAGAAGGAAGAAGAAGGAGGAGGAAGAAGAAGTAGAAAGAAGGAGGAGGAGGAAGAAGGAGGAAGTAGGAGGAGGAAGAAGAAGAAGAAGGAGGAGGAGGAGGAAGAGGGAGGAAGAAGAAGGAGGAAGAAGAAGGAGGAGGAGGAAGAAGAAGCTGGAGGAGGAAGAAGGAGGAGGAGGAAGAAGAAGGAGGAGGAAGAAGGAGGAGGAGGAGGAAGAAGAGGGAGGAAGAAGGAGGAGGAGGAAGAAGAAGAAGAAGAGGAAGAAGAAGCAGGAGGAAGAAGGAGGAGGAAGAAGAAGGAGGAGGAAGAAGAAGAAGGAGGAAGAAGAAGAAGGAGGAAGAAGAAGAAGGAGGAGGAGGAAGAAGAAGGAGGAAGAAGGAGGAGGAGGAAGAAGAAGAAGGAGGAAGAATGAGGAGGAGGATGAAGAAGGAGGAAGAATGAGGAGGAAGAAGAAGAAGGAGGAAGAAGGAGGAGGAAGAAGAAGAAGAGGAGGAAGCAGAAGAAGAGGTAGAAGGCAGAAGAAGAAGAAGAAGAAGAAGAAGGAGGACGAAGAAGAAGACGGAGGAAGAAGGAGGAGAAAGAAAGAAGGAGGAAGAAAAAGGAGAAAGAAGGAGGAGGAGGAAGAAGAAGAAGGAGGTAGAAAGCGGAAGAAAAAGAAGAGGGAGGAAGAAGGAGGAGGAAGAAGAAGGAGGAAGAAGTAGAAGGAGGAAGAAGGAGGAGGAAGAAGTAGGAAGAAGGAGGAGGAGGACGGAGGAGGAAGAAGAAGAAGGAGGAAGAAGGAGGAAGAAGAAGTAGGAGGAGGAAGAAGGAGGAGGAGGAAGAAGGAGGAGGAGGAAGAAGAAGAAAGAGGAAGAAGAAGAGGAGGAAGAAGGAGGAGGAAGAAGAAGAAGAAGAAGGAGGAAGAGGAAGGAGGAGGAAGTAGAAGGAGGAAGAAGGAGGAGGAAGAAGTAGGAAGAAGGAGGAGGAGGACGGAGGAGGAAGAAGAAGAAGGAGGAAGAATGAGGAAGAAGAAGTAGGAGGAGGAAGAAGAAGGAGGAGGAAGAAGGAGGAGGAGGAAGAAGAAGAAAAGAGGAAGAAGAAGAGGAGGAAGAAGGAGGAGGAAGAAGAAGAAGAAGAAGAAGAAGAAGGAGGAAGAGGAAGGGAGGAAGAAGGGAAGAAGAAGAAGGAGGAGGAAGAAGAAGGAGGAGGAAGAAGAAGAAGAAGGAGGAAGAATGAGGAAGAAGAAGAAGGAGGAGGAGGAAGAAGAAGAAGGAGGAGGAAGCAGAAGAAGGAGGAGGAGGAAGCAGAAGAAGGAAGGTAGAAGGTGGAAGAAGAACAAGAAGAAGGAAAAAGAAGAAAGAAGAAGGAGAAGAAGAAGAAGAAGGAGCAAGAAGGAGGAGGAGGAAGAAGAAGAAGTCCGCTCTTATATTTTATATGAAAAAGTCTTGCAGTTGCAACAAAGAAGTCCGCTATTATATTTTATGTGAAAAAGTCTTGGGGTTGCAACAAATGTATCCATTTGGATTTTCAAAATGTTATTAACTCTTTAGTGTTTTGTGTACGGAGGTGTACTAATATGTGATTTTTTGCCTATCCTGGAATTTCTTCTTTAAGGCTGCACTACTGTGACAATTCAGAGTGGCAAGCCAAATCATTACAGATGCCCATTTGTGACAGGTTCTAACAGTGTCGCCTAAAATGTTCTTGATCTGACTTGTATGTACTGTATTTTAGTCTGAAGTATAAGTACTGTATATCTGAAACTTTTTTTCTGGATAGAGTAGGGGAGGGCTAAAACCTCTCTTAGTTTTATTTTTGCTCCCTGGTTCCCATTGGGGAGATTTTCATTGATGTCCTGTTTCAGAGGCAGAACAATAAATGAGAGGAAATCTCTTAAAAGTGAGATGAATTCTACCATTCTCAGAGAGCCTCATCTTTTGTTCCAGTAACAACTCAAAAAGTTTGAATTTTCCTTTGCTTTTTATTTGGGTGACAATGGTCACTTGGTTGTATAGAGAGAAAGAATCTACTTATATGGGACACAGATAGCACTATGAGCTTGACGGGTTTTATTACTTCCCTACTCTACTTAGAACATAACAAAAATGTTTTGGCCATACATATGCCTTCTCTGTCTTCACTTTATCTGGTCTTTCACAGTACACAGAACATGGAAGCGCAATTATTTTAGTAAATATAAACAACTAAAGACCGTTTCTCAACATAAGTTAGAGCAGTCTTGTGACTTCTATCAGTGCCCAGCAGAGCACGGGTTAAAGCTTGTAGGAGGAGTTTTCATTCTCCCAAAAATCAAAGTGAAAAAATGAAGCAGCAGGCTAGTCCATTTTGCTGAAATTTCATTGCAGCACCTCAAAATGGTACACAGTAGATTGTATGGCCCCCATATGCTTGTATGCATGCCTGACAACGTCAGATGTGCTACAAATATTGTTAGAGACTGAAATCCTGTGGCAGGAGACAGTCAGAGGCAGATGGCATATTACATGGGACTGCTAGAGCAGTGTTTCTCAACCTTTTTTCAGTCAAACAAATAGTTTTACAGAATGCAGCAACATCTTCACACATAGGACACCCAATACACCTTTGCACACTGGTACTGACTAGTATTCCAGTGTCTGTCTTCATCTTCAGTTTCTCTCTCCCACTCAGCTAGTGGGACCCCAGTGCTTACGAAGAGGGGCAGAGAAAGGGATAGCAGGGATGCTGTGCAGGTGCCCGATGTTCTTCTCATCAACTAATGACATAATTGGTTGTTATGTCGCCAGCAGCTAGAAAGCTGTAAAGGTGCACAATGAAAACCTGTGATTTTGTGCAACTAAAAGGCAGGCTTGTTCCACTCGCTGGCTTGTACACAATTTGTGGACAATTTTTAGACATTTTGTGAAGGCACCCCTGGAGAAACCTGAATGCACCCCAAGGTGTCGGAGCACCCTGGTTGAAAAAGGCTGTTCTAGAGATCAATGCCATTGCAGCCCCTTTGCAAATCAACTATCCCACTTCTGGAGTCTGCAAAGGGCCACACAACAAATACAAAATGGCCACATGTGGGTGGCAAGGCTATATTCTATGTTCTAGATTCTTTAAATGTTGTATATGCTGCCCATTCTCATTTAACACCCCGGTCACATCAAACCTGACTTTGAAATTGTGTGACTTAGAGTGAAGTCGCACAGTTTAAAAGTCGGGTGACATGCCGATTCCAGGTGTGATTTGCAAGATGTCTGACACAGATGTCTATGCAAATCGCACCAAAAGTAGTGCATGTAATACTTTAGAAATTGATGCGGCTCCGACCAATTTGGAACTGCAGCGATATGACCATTCTAATTGTGGACAATAGGGTGTGACATGGCATGCGATTTGCAAGTCGCATGGCATGCAAATTGCATGCCAATTCGCATCCAGTGTGCCCGGGGACTTAAGTATAAGTGCAGAAGGATTAGAACACCTGTCAGTATTTATTGCAGTCTGTGTCCCCCTTAGGGAGATTCATCCTCTCTATTTGTCTGGTTTAACATTATCATTGAAAGTGAAAGTAAAGAAAATCCCACATTTTGGGTTGTCCCCTGAAAAGTAATAGAGGGGAAATCTTCCAATGGTGACCTGGGTGTCCCCAAGGACTTCCTTAATTCACAGGGATTTTCCCCCACTTCCTCTTTTGGCTATGGGACAGGAAGTAAAGGGAAATCTCCCCAATGGGACGAAGATGGCAGAAATAAACCTTACAGGGTTTACTCTATCCAAAATGAAAAAAAAAAAAATTGTCTATAGTTCAAATTTAAGCCATAAAGTTGGAAACTATTTTTGTCCTGAACAAGCCAAAATATAGGTCACGCCTGTGATTTAGATAGAGGAAACACTATTTAAGAGGCTTTTCCTAAATAGAGAATTCCCAGAAAACCTCCCTGCTCTGCACTTTAGCTAAGTCCAGGGCAATATTTTTGACATAGGCCTCAGGGCCTAGCCAGTGCACAATTACACGACCACTGATTTTATTTATTTTTCTCCTCATGTTTGTCTCACTTTCACTTATGTGTGTTTTTTTCCTCAGTGAATGAAGGGTGTGGGTCCTCGGGCCTGCCTTGACATCTAGGGGGAGCATGTGTGGCTCTTAGGTTCCTTCCTCCCCCAATCCCTAGGGTGTCTCTCTTCGGGAGAGCCTCAACTAAGTGCTTGGTGGTCAGCTTCGGCTGATCAAAAGGAAAGATGTCCGCCTTTTGGCCAGGTGGACCATGTCGGAAACCCTTTGTCCATATCAGGAGCCTTGCGCCCCGGGGGATCAGGGTAGAGGTCCTACCCCTTCCGGGGTAGACTAAAAGCACACCCCTAAGTGCATTTTTTTGTGTTGGTGTTTTTGCACTTGCACCTTTTTTGTACACTTAATCTCCAAAAAATCCCCAGGAAACCTCCATGTACTATGATTGCAATGGTCTCTAGCCACTGAGTAAACCGCAGGGAGATGAAAGGAATTATGGAGTTAATTGTGCCTAAACATTAACATAAAAATAACTGTTAGTGTTTAGAATTCCTCCTGAAAAATAGCAGTAGTCCTCTGACTACTAGACTCACAAGATTTTGAGTAAGCTGTGGTGATATCGCTATTGTGATATGTTCTCCTTGCTGGAGAGAAAACTGTATATTAAGATCTGCAGTGGAAGCATTTCCATGCTTCTGCTTCATTCATTCCGTAGATCTGTGCTTCTTCCACCTCACCTGCTGCTTCTTAAAGTAGAACTATAGCTAAAACTTTTTTTTTCTTTGGGAGAGTGCATGTGATCAGCACAGGGCCAATCAGCGCTGTCCAGACAGAGGATCAGGGGTCGAGCAGCCTCATAACAAAGTCAGAGGAGAATGAAAACTCCTCCTACAAGCTTTAACTGCTTAAGGACCACCCTATAGCAGATAGACTGCTACAGGGTGGCACCTGTGCGCAAAATCATGTATATTTATATGTGATTTTGCATTTCCCTAAAGAGGGCGTGCGCCGCCATTTGCGGCCACGAATGTCAATCACCGGGTCCCAGCTGGTAATCACTCGCCGGCGCCCGGTGATTACGGACAATCACGGACGGGAAGGAAGACTGTTTTGTTTACAACCAGTCTTCCTCCCTGTCGGCTTGAGCAGACTGCACAGCACAGCCATCCCAATCAGTGTGCTTACAGTAAAGCACACATCCCCCACCCCCTAGTAAAACACTCCCAGCACATAGTTAACCCTTTGATTGTCCCTCATGTTAACCCCTTCCTGCACAGTGCTAATAGTAGAGTGTCAGTGCTTTTTTTAGCACTGATCACTGTATTGGTGTCACCGGTGATGTCAGTGACACCAAGTTAGTTCACCCCAGTGTCAGAATGTCCGCCGCAGTCCCACTAAAAGTCGCTGATTGTCGCCATTACTAGTAGAAAAAAAAATCCCAGTATCTATACCGCCAAAACACTATAACTTTCAGGTAAACCAATTAATTTATTGGGATTTTTTTAGCAAAGATATGTCGCAGAATACATTTTGCCCTAAATTTATGACGAAATTTGATTTTTAAAATTTTTTTACTGGACAAGTTTAATAGCAAAAAGTCCAAAATATTGTTTTTTTTATCAAAATTGTCGGGTTTTTTTGCTTATAGTGCAAAAAAGGTAGAAAATGCAGAGGCGATCAAATACCACCAAAAGAAAGCTCCATTTGTGGGGGGAAAAAAGATGTAAATTTCATTTGGGTGCAGCGTTGCATGACTGCGCAGTTGTCAGTTAAAGTAAAACAGCGCCGTATCGCAAAAAATGGCCTGGTCATGACGGGGGTAAATCCTCAGGAGGGCAAGTCATTAACCAGTGCTCAGCTGGACACTGATAGAAGTCACAAGACTGCTCTAACTGCTGTTGAGAAATGGTATTTAGCAGTTTAAATTTACTAAAATAATTGCATTTACATGTTCTGTGTACTGTGGGGGACCAGATATAGTGAATGCAGGGTCCTGGGTTTAGTAGCACTTTAAGGGCCCCAAGACTATAGGAACCTTTTCCTAAAGCTAAGCTATTACACACATACACACACTGCAAGGGGTAAATTGTCATTTTGTTTAGGGGAATTAGAATTAAGCTCTATGCTTACACTTCTCCTTGTTCTCCCAGCAGTTGGCGCTCTTCTCCGCTTTCCAATGCTCATGGGATAGGGGCAGTTCTGCATTTGACATGATGAAATTGGAGAGCTGTAACTGGCTGAGCATAAAATAGGAGAGGTTTTAAGGGGCAGTTGTAAAGAGCAAGAAAAAATAGTGTAAGTATTTTACCTAATTTCTTACCCTTTAGAAAAAAACAAGCACTTAAGCAACATTCACACCTGTGAATGGACCCGACAGCATTTACATGTGAGAACCTCAGCGGGGGTCCCCAGCAATTAGTCTTCTCCCTGTGCTAATTGTGGCCACTCACATGTATTCACTATGCAGTGATCTCCACTGGTTGCCAACAGTCTGCCACCCATTGTTTTCAATGGGCAGCTAATGGCCAGGAACCCCTGCTGGGGTGTCAGGCACATTCACAAGTGCATATGTAGCCTTAATATTGGGGGGGAGTATACAAGGAGAAAATCTAGAGTTATATGATATCAGACAGATATCTTCTCACTTCCTGTTGTGCATCCTGGACAGGAAACAATAGGACACAGACAGCAAAAAGTATGTGAACAGAAGACATTTGATTTATTACAGGTTGAAGCTCTAAGTGTGTTTTATATCATTATTTTGTCATCTCTATGTGTTATTAAAACCCCACACTGGAAACTACATTGCCACCACCTCTGGAGGGAAATATTAGTGCACAAGTCTAAGTACACATCGCTTACTATTGCCCTCTATTGCTGTGTGTTGATGTATGTGCACTGTTACAAAGCCTCTCGGTTCTTCTAAAACGCAGATCACTTCTAGCGCTGACAAGAATGTGCAATACACATCAAATCTGTATCTGATGTCTAGATTTACTTTATAAATGAGGAGGCAAGGAAGCTATTTGTAGTGGACAATAGTTTGGTTGTCACATCACACTGCTGTCTGTATTGACAGTATATCAGAGCCAAAAGACAAATTCTGTACCATACTGGCATCAATATGTGAAAACAGTGGACAAAACACTAGAGCCATTGTACTTTGTGTTAGTCATCCATGCATGCTAGAAGCCTACTAGACTCCATTGGAATCATGATTTCACTATGGAGGTGCAATGCTGCCATCTAATGGGGAAAAGGGAGGTGATATGCTTCATCCTCATAAGGGAGCCTATGTGTAGGACCAATGTTCAGTATACTGAAAGCCATATTCATTTGCATGTTTACTAGTGGGGTTTTCAACAGAGTGTCATTTTTTCTCAAGCTAATTGATAATAAAGATATCTATGTAGGAACTTGGCTTCCTAATGTTGCTGGACTACTGCATGGTTACCATTGAACTCTTAGTAGAATTAGGGTTGCCTCAACTTCAAGGTCCATAATAAAAATCTGATTTCCTAACCAAAAGTCCAAATGTTTGGAAGACAATTGCAGACAGCCCAAGCCATCCTACATATCTAGTGAATCTATCCAATGCTTAGTAGATTTTGGACCCCAGTGGGGGGCAATCAAAAGGTTAACTGTGTGCTGGGTGTGTTTTACTATGGGGCTGTGTGTTTGTGCTTTACTGTAAGCACACTGCTTTGCTTGGCTGTGCTGTGCAGAGCCATGCAAAGCAGTGTGCAGGAGCTGACAGGGGAGAGAACTGTTTTGTTTACAAACAGTTCTCCTTCCCCCCCATCCGGGACCCAGTGATTGCCAGGTGCGAATGGTGGCGTAGGTAGGGCACACACGCGACTTGCGTGTGCCCCCTAACCGGAGATGCAAACTTACATATATAAACTTGGAGAAGTTTCTAGAAGCAGTGGGCACAGGTGAGAAGGGGCTGATCTGCATACTTAAGGCAATCTGGCCAATCCCCCAGGCAGGAGGCTTGGCATTGTGGCTAGGTTAGCCCTTAAATATGAGAGACCCTGGTCAGCAGGGGTGTTAGGTGAAAGATGGAGTGAGTTGGTGCTGCTGGTGTGGAGCCTTGGAGGGAGCCCCAGGAGGGGGTGTGCCTACAGACTGGAAGCTGGAAAGAAGGACCTCCACTGTCCCACAGTCTACAGGGGAAAGACAGCCCATCAGAAGGGAAGAAGCCAGCCCAGCTTAAGGCCTGAAAGTACCTTTAAAACCAGGAACAGGACAGTGTGAGTACGTCTACACCCCCTGGGCCAAAGAAGGGAGAGGGAGGTCAGGTACAATAACCAGCTAGTTCTCCCTGGGACTGCTTAATTTGTGTGTATCGGAATCTCTGCCCTGCAATATTCTCAAGACAGACAGGTCGATGAGGAGATTTTCATTTGGGGTGTGAGGAGGTTCATTTAACAAGTTGCCAACCACAGATAGCCGACTGACGGCTGCACTGCAGCCGGCCAGTTCTGGGTGGACATCATATGACATCCTCCCAGAATGCGCTCTTCTGCGCGTCCCTGGGGGTGCGCACCAGACGATCTCCGTGATTGCTGTGTCCTACGGACACAGATGATCACGTGATGTGGTAAAAGGCCAATCACAGCGGCCCTTTACTACGTGATCAGCTGTGTTCAATGACACGCTGATCACAGGAAAATGCAATTACCAGTTCTCGGCTGCACTTTCCTCACACTGTCAGAGCGTGAGGAAAGTACTGCCGAGAACCTGCAGTTGTCAGAGCAGGGATCGGCACTGATCATCAGGGCACTGTTGATCAGTGCCCTGATGATCGGTGCCCAGCAGTGCCACCCACCAGTTCTGTTCACCTGTGCCCACCAGTGCCACCCACCAGTGCCCAGCAGTGCCACCCACCTGTGCCACACACATGTGCCCAGCAGTGCCACCCACCTGTGCCCACCAGTGCCCAGCCGTGCCGCGAGTCAGTGCCCAGCAGTTGTGCCAGTCAGTGCCCAGCAGTTGCACCAGTCAATGCCCAGCAGTGACGCCAGTCAGTGCTGACTATCAGTATCCATCATCAGTGCAGCCTATTAGTGCCGCCTCATTAGTGCTGCCTATCAGTGTCGCCTATCAGTGCCCTTCAGTGCTGCCTATCAGTGCCACCTATCAGTGCCCATCAGTGAAGGAGGAAAATTACCTGTTTGCAAACTTTTATAATAGAAATAAAGAAACTTTTTTTTTTGCACTTTTTTTGTTTATAGCGTAAAAAGTAAAACACTCAGTGGCGCTTAAATACCACCAAAAGAAAGCTCTATTTGTGAGAAAAAATCATAAACATTTCATATGGGTACAATCTTGCATGACAGCGCAATTGTCATTCAAAGTGCGACAGCGCTGAAAGCTGAAAATTGGCCTGGTATGGAAGGGGGTATAAGTGCCCGATAGGCAAGTGGTTAAGGGGACCAAGTGCTCCTTGCAAAGACTGTGTGTGGATTTGTCAGAAGATAAGAGCCACTCCTGAAGAAGTAGATATTCTAGATTCTCTTCTTTTGCTCATCTTGCTGGATTTTTGTCCTTTTTGTGCCTAAGAAGTTGTCCTCCAAGTTGTCTCAGTTGCAATGGGCATCTCACATACCCCTAGACCCCATCCAAGGTGTTAACCCCTAATAAAGCAACAAACAACAAGCTCATGGACTGTTTACGGACTGTGGATGAAAGTGTGGAAAATGCGTGTTACCTGGCTGTGCAGAGCTTAGGGGGAGCCAAAAACTCAACGGCCCTCAAGAGGGTAGCGCTACATAATATTTATTTTTCCCCAAAAGCAGTCTGCCAGACTTGTTGAATGAAATTTACAACAAACAGCCAGGATATCCACTGGTTGCCTTATGTTTGTGGGTACCAAAAAAATCAAAACTTTACTACTCCTAAAGAAAACAAAACAAAATGAACAACACACCTAGATTCAGAACATGGGTGATATAGGAGGTGCTACACCCTATTATTCGTTAAAATCACAAAATACTTAAAGCGGAGCTCCACCCAAAAGGGAAAGTTCTGCTTTAACCGCTTCCCGTCTGCCCTATAGCAGAAGTACTGCTACAGGGTGGCACGGGTGCGCAAAATCATTTATATATATGTGATTTTTCATTTCCGGGTATGAGGCGCGTATGAGCCCTACCCGCACCAACATTCGCAGCTGCGGCTGTCAATCACCGGTTCCCAGCTGGTAATTATTCACCATTTGTAAACACTATAAATTTTATGTAAGCCAATTAATTTACACAAATTGGGATTTTTTTTTTTAGCAAAGACATGTAGCAGAATACATTTTGGTCTAAATTTATGATGAAATTTGAGGGAGCAGAAGAATCTCACTGATCTCTACATCTCTACACATTTCATGGTCCAAGCTGCTTCATCAGGAGTAGTACATATCAGAATCTATATTTCAATCTATGAAACAAAAAACAATACATTTAGTAACCGAGTATAACGATATAGATACAAATACACATCACATTTTTCTTTACCACTTCATATTTTCTTACCCAAGATGCATGTGGTTATCCAGGCATAACTATTAGTCCAAGATCTCCCGGGGGGAAGAGACGCCCCTGGAACCATGTGTCATCCCCAAAGTGAGACCACTGGAGCATACTAGGAGAAACTGGGCCATCACCACATCCACCTCCAACATTTACAGCATCCCCTACAGTACATGGTGGTATAAATATATAGTATCCAACAAAATACTGTGATATGTACATCTATAAATATTATATCGTCACAAGTACTATTAGTATTACATAGTACTTGTGGTGATATTACATTACACAGGCTGTTATCTGATTGCTCAGCTCTTGCACACTCATCGCCAAATGAAGGATCTATGCAAGATGACAGTCACATCGGGTGCGATTTGGCATGCGATTTGCATGCTATGAGACAAACCAGACCTGAAGGGCTTGGTATGGATGGACGGGGGACACCACGCTGTTTTTTTATAATTTCTTTAACTGCCAGCAATTCTTTCTTTTACATTGAGCTGTCAGTGGGGAACCTGCTGACAGCTGCAACATGAACGCATGGTTTTCACTACTAAAATACCGCATGACTTGATAAAATAACTTGTGCGGTATTTTAGTAGTGTTTTTTAGTGAATTCAAACGTTTTTTTTAAAATGCTCTGCGGTATCCTACCGCATACTTGGATGCGGTAAGATACCGCTTAGTGAATTGTGCTCTGTTTCAGATGTCTTGCAAATTGTGCCTGAAATTGGCGGTTCACCCGAATTTGAAATCGTGGAATGTGTAAGTCGCACAATTTCAAAGTCGGGCTTGATGTGACCGGGAGCTTAAGGCTACGTTCACACTAGCCTTGTGTGTAGGCGGCAGAGAGGCGTTTGGTAAGCGTTTTTACCGCTTCCCAAACGCCTCTGCCAATTCTGCACATTACAGCACATGGTGCTGTTCTAACGGGAGCGTTTGCGTCGCGTCACGTTGCGTCGCGGCAAAACGGACGCCTCTGGACGAGTCAGGAGGCTTTGAAGCCTCCTATTCTTGTCTATGGTGCCGCTCCGCAAACGCCCGGCCGGCGTTTGCGGTGCGGTTGCGACGCGGTTGCGGGGCGTTTGCGGAGCGGTAACACCACTCAAACTGCATTATAGGCGTTTGTGGGGCGTTATTAACGCTCGGCAAACGCCTAGCAACCGCCGCTAAACCGCGCATGCGGCGTTTGCGGAGCGTTTGCCGAGCGTTAATAACGCTCTGCAAACGCCGGACCAACGCTTGCCAAACGCTATAGGGGCGTTTGGCAAGCGTTGGCAAAACAGCCTAGTGTGAACGAGCCCTTAGATAGAAAAAAAATCAACTCCTGTGTATTTAGTGAAAAGGGCGATCACTGATTTATTGTATTTAAAAACGTGCACCTGGAGGTGGGTGGTACTTATTTCCTGGAGTAGGAGAGTAGATAATGCAGGGTGTATGCTAGTGAATTCAGCTGGTCAGTTCCTTCCAGTGTCATGTTCTAAGGTCTGCCCAGGAAATAATGGAGAAGTATTTTTTATACAGCTATCTGGACACCGGAGGTAAGGATGTGTAGAATAAATGGAAAGCTTGTTTATTTCTGCAGAAGTATATTAATGCTATATTGGTACATAGGGGGGCTGGAATTTAGAAAAAAAGGTGAACGTAGCCTTTAAGTATTTTGTAACATATCATCTGGGCCTTCCATCTGTATATTCCTCACTGCAGAGGGAAAACAGCAAAAACATTGGACCCCTTTATCAAGATCTGATGACTTTAAAAACTCCTACAATGAGAACCAAATCTTCCTTTCACATGTTCCCATGGTGCTCCAGTGTGTCTTCTTTTACATCACTTGTAATTGCTATACCACCCGAAGGATTGGGAGGGTTTTATCTCTTGCACATGGTGTGTACACCTTTTCCTCCAACCACCTGATTCTATGTACTTTTTTGTTTTGTCAGTATAGTGTTGGTTCTTGTTCAAACGGAACCACCCCTTTTTCATATTGGCTTTCCCCTACACATTGCATGCATCTACGGTATCCGCTATCTGTCTACAGCTATTCTTTTATTTAGTAATGGCTCTCAGTGCTGGCATGTAATGTACATGGCCCACCATCTAAAAGGAAGAAAGCATTCACCCATTATTGGAGGTTAGCACAATAAACCTGCTCGGCAGTCCAGCATCACCCAGCAATATGGGGAGATTGTCAATGTTCCAGGGACTGCAGTAACCTCCAGAAATTGGGATGGCCACTGCCGGGCACTTTTTTGGTGTCTTCATCAGTTGTCAGGAGGCAATCCAGAGCCACTCTACTCTACAGGAGCCTGACCCTCCACAGCAGATTCTGTTGTCATCTCCCAGAGGTCTGGTAAGCGGGTGCAAGCCCAAGATTTTCCCTGATCCAGTATAGACCCTGCATGCAGACACAGTTATCCCCTCTCTTTACCTATTTAAAGGCTTCTGTTGGGGAATACCTTTTGCTATCCTATTCACTCTGCTAGTTGCCATTGCACTGAGATACCTTTTGGACTCCACCATAAGCTAGCTGAAGACCAAGGCTACACTTACCTCCAGGATTTCTCCATTCAAATGATTCGGTCTATAGAGTTTGCCACTGACTCTAAGGGGGAACTCCTACCCAGGTATCATAAAATTTTGTGGGTTTTTTTATTGTTTTCTTTGCCTGTGGCAGCAGGACTTGGAGGGAGCTGACTGACTGACTAAAAGTCTCCTCTTCCTCCTCTCGCTCCTGGAATCATAGGTTACATAGTTAGTCTGGCTGAAAAAAGACAAGTCCATCCAGTTCAACCATTTAAATAAATAAATAAATAATTTAGGATTTGTTGGTCCTACATTTGAGCCTATTCACTTCACACAGTCATTTCTACTGTATATCTTTGAATATTTTTGATGCTATATTTTGCAAGTTGGGGAATACCCACAACTAACCTTTTTTTGTTTGTTTCCTGCTGACTTAATAATCTCTAGTAAAACATTATCTTGTAAAGCTATTTTTTTTTTTTTTTTTTTTTTTATAGTATCTTGCACTTGTATTTGCAGTATTCCTATTCAACTACAGTGCCTTGAAAAAGTATTCGTACCCCTTGAAATTTTGTCATGTTACAACCAAAAATGTAAATGTGTTTTATTGGGATTTTATGTGACTGACCAACACAAAGTGGCACATAAATGTGAAGTGGAAGTAAAATGGTGAGTGTCTGTGAACAGCAATTTTCACGTCTTGCCACAGATTCTCAATTGGATTCAGGTCTGGACTTTGACTGCGCCAGTCTAATACATGCATATGCTGTGATCTAAACCATACCATTGTAGCTCTGGCTGTATGTTTAGTGTCGTTGTCCTGCTGGAAGGTGAACCTATGCCCCAGTCTCAAGTCTTTTGCAGCCTCTAAAATGTTTTCTTTTAAGATTGCCCTGTATTTGGCTCCATCCATCTTCCCATCAACTCTGACCAGCCTCCCTTTCCCTGCTGAAGAAAAGCATCCACAGAACATGATGCCACCACCATGTTTCACGGTGGGGATGGTGTGTTTAGGGTGATGTGCAGTGGTAGTTTTTTGCCACGCATAACATTTTTTGCTTTTTAGGCCAAAAAGTTCAATTTTGCTCTCATCTGACCAGAGCACCTTCTGCCACATGTTTGCTGTGTCCCCCACATGACTTCTTGCAAAGAAGACTTTTTATGGCTTTCTCTCAACAATGTCTTTCTTCTTTCCACTTTTCCATAAAGGCCAGATTTGTAGAGTTCACAACTAATAGTGATCCTGTGGACAGATTCTCCTACCTGAGCTGTGGATCTCTGCACCTCCTCCAGAGTTACCATGGGCTTCTTGTCTGCTTCTCAGATTAATGCTCTCCTTGCCCGAACTGTCAGTTTAGGTGGACAGCCATGTCTTGGTAGGTTTGCAGTTGTGCCATAATCTTTCCATTTTTGGATGGTGGATTGAACAGTGCTTCATGAGATGTTCAAAGTTTGAGATTTTTTGTAAGCTAACCGTGCTTTAAACTTTTCCACAACTTTATCCCTGACCTGTCTGGTGTGTTCCTTGGCCTTCATGATGCTGTTTGTTTACTAATGTACTCTACCAAACCTCTAAGGGCTTCACAGAACAGCTGTATTTATACTGAGATTAAATTACACACAGGTGGACTCTATTTACATGACATTACGAGGTGACGCTTACCTCGTAATGTCATCCCGCTACACTGGGCTCTTCTATGCTAGTCACTGAGAGTCTTGAAAGCAGTAGCTTCGCTTTTGGTATTCTTACTGTTTACTGTAAGAAAAAAATCATTCAGTCTATTGATGGAGACATAGTCTACGTGAGTATATATTTGAGGCTTTGTTTTAATCTTCTGCTGAGAGCATTAGATGGTGTGGTGTTTGGTTTTTTTTTTGTTTTGTTTTTTTTTTTTTTTTCCCCCCCTCAGAGGGGAAATGTGGGGTTGTGCGGATTTGATGGGGGTTCCCTGAACCAATCAAGATTTCCCAGCTTGGATCCTGCCATATGAGTATATCCAGAGGTGTATGGTACATCAGCTATTAATTCTCCATCAGACATTTGTGGACCTCCTATAACTTAGAGGTCTATATTTTGGGTGAGCGTATACATAAGAACAACTTGCCTGCGGTGATGTAATCTAGAAAAGGTTATACGATTTCACTTTGGATTGAAGAGGAGAGAACCGCCATCTTGGAGTTCACTTCAAGTATTCTGGACTGTCATACTGATACGTGATTGAAGTTTCATGGACTTTTGACACTGATCACATATGTGTAGAAATATTGGTAGTGCTGCTCTTATTACATATGTTTATATATAAACTTTCTATGTTATTATCCACTTGTGTGTATTGTAAGAAGTTTGTAAACTGCTTGACCTGCATTTGAGCACTGCACAATTGGGTTTCTGATTCTTCTTGGTCAGACAATGCAATGGGATCTCTTAGCATAGCCAGCTTTGGACTAACCCCCACTCCATTGGTGTGAGATGACTCCTTCATCTCATACCCTCTCCATCTCAATATGCTCCATGATGCATAGTTGCCAACAGTCCCGACATGCCTGGCACATTCACGGATATTTGAAAGCTGTCCCGATCAGACCTTGTCCCAGGCTGAGTCCCGAAAATTATGTTCTGTCACAGACAATCATATTATGCCGTGGTTGCCCACGCTGTTGCGCGCGCACACACATCATGATGTGTCATATCAGGGTTTGCATTTGGCCCCGAAGTGTGCTGCTTGCTCAGCAGGGTGCCCAAAGAAATGCAGGGATAGATGCCAGATCCCTCCCCCCCTACTTCCGCTCCTCACCCAGCAGCTGTTCAGCCGTTCTCATTAAAGACTCACTCCGGCCTAAACATCCTTGTCCCACAGCTTGATTAGGCAAGAGAAGGTACTGCCGGTGTAGTGGTAAGATGAGTATCCCGTGAAGATATGTATGCCTTGTATAAAGTACGCATGTGCTGGTTTCAGGCCAAAGAAGCCAATCGCCGAGTTTACCACAGAGCTGGCAGTTAACCACTTATAGGCTGCAAAACCGCTGAAGCAGATCCCTTATGGGCTGCAAGATGAGTTAACCCCTTATAGGCTGCAAGCCATCGAACCCCGCTGAACCTTATGGGCTGCAAGATGGAGCGGATTGGGCAGCATAATGGATTGGGTAGAGGACTGTGTCAGTGACATAGGGGGGACAGCGTCAGTGACGGGGGGAGGGCAGTGTCAGTGACATGGGGGGGAGGCAGTGACATAGGGGGGACAGCGTCAGTGACATGGGGGGGGAGGGCAGTGTCAGTGACATGGGGGGGAGGCAGTGACATAGGGGGAACAGCAGCAGTGACATGGGGGGGGGGGGGGGGAGGACAGTGACATAGGGGGGACAGCGTCAGTGACATGGGGGGGGGGGGGGGGGACAGTGACATGGGAGGGCAGTGACATGGGGGGGGGAGGCAGTGACATAGGGGGGACAGTGTCAGTGACATGGGGGAGGACCCCCCATGTCAATGACACTGTCCTCCCCTCTCCATGTCAAAGCATAGGCGCCATCCACCCACTGGCCACCCCAGGCCCCCGTGCTTTGTCATACATGCTCCTGCCTTTTTTTTTTTCTTTTTTCTTTACTGCACACACTGACTTATGTATATACTGAGAGCAAGACTCTGTTGCTGTCAGAATAAACAGATCAGTGCTGCAGCTGAATGGCATTCCTGCAAAGAAAGCAGCAATGGTTAACAGTAAAACAGTAACTGGGCAGCACAGTGGCTAAATGGTTAGCACTTCCGCCTGGCAGTACTAGGGTCGTTGGTTCGAATCCCAGCCACGGCACCACCTGCTTGGAGTTTGCATGTTCTCCCTGTGCCTGCGTGGGTTTCCTCCCACACTCCAAAGACATGCTGGTAGGTGAATTGGATCCTGTCTAAATTGGCCCTAGTATGAGTATGTATGAATGTGAGTTGGGGACCTTAGATTGTACACCTCTTGAGGGTTAGGAACTGATGTGAATATACAATATATATGTAGAGCACCGCGCAAATTGACAGCGCTATAAAAGTACCTGAAAAACAACTTTTATGACTTTTTTTTTTTTTTTTTTTTTTTTCTATCAAAACTGTAACAAGCAGATATTTAGGGTCTCTCAAAATGCAATAGCCAGGTTCCTGACTACCTAACATCTTTCGAGACCCTGTGTGTATATATGTGCACTGGACTGTGCCGTGCTGTACCCTATACTAATAGTCCACTAGTGTATGGTCGCACGGAAGCAGTCCTTGAGGCAGAGACCTGGTTGGCCAAGACAGGAGGGACAAAAAAAAAGCTGGTGTCTTGCCTAATTCTATGTCTGCTACAGACACATCTTTTTTTGGGGTGTCCTTTGGGTTGGGGTACCAGGAATGGCATCAGGAAAAAATGTCTCCCATGTAGTCGGCAAACTGCATCTGGGTTGGGGGTTTGGGCCATAGTACCTTCTGGATACAAAAGGGCCGTGATCTCTTCCTGAAATTTTAAGAAGGATCCACTACTTCCAGTTGCTTTGTAAAGCACAAAAGCAGTATATATAGAGCAACTTGAAATTAAAAAAAGACACCCCTCCTCGTTGTTTTGTTTATTTTTGTTTTTGTACCAGCGTCTGGCTTTTTGGGAAACTAAGTATGGCTTCATCATCTGGTTGTTGAGGTCCACCCCTCCCGTGTTATGGTTATAGTCGTGGACACAGAGGGGCTTAACAATACCAGCTGCCGTGACAATTTGGATGGTTGTGTCTGTGAATTGAAGACAGGACGAAAACATCCCGTTTTGGCTTTCCACTTCATTGTAAGCAATTCCTCATTTCTCAAGCAGGCTTTTTTTTTTTTTTTTTCCCCCCCTTTCTAAAACTGGTATTTTACAAGCCGTTTGGGGAAGCCCCGGCGATTAGGTCACACGGTGCCACATGCGCCAATTACAAGATTGTACAAATGTCTAAATAGTGGCACACTTGAATAAAAATTTTCCACGTATAAGTGGTACCCCATATGGAAAAAAGATGACACCAAGTCCCAAACTGTCTTGCCACTTCTCCACATGTAGTCTGGGCATCCAGGGGGCTCCACGTTGCTATCATATAAATTTTTTTTTTTTTTTTTTTTTTTTTTTTTTTTCCCCCTCAAATCTGAAACTTATAAGTATAGCCTGTTGCCCTCTCACAAGTATTGTACATCTTGACCCCATATCTGGCATGCTTGCTGGGGAGAAATTGTTTGCATGCAAGGCACCAGAAAAACTGAGGGACTCATCAACACAGATATTTTACTGGGGAGAATAGACCTGACCAAATTTTTGGTTAAGGTGATTTACGAGGGGACGAATTTTGTAAAGCCGGTCAAATTCAGGGTCAGCCAGAGGATGACAGTGTATTGTCATTGAAATGCATAAAACACATTATAATCTCATATCTATGCCTGGCCATGGCAGCAGAGAACACGTGCATATGATGAATCGGGTCTGTGGACCAATACAAATGCAAATAATTTTTTTTAGTAATACCCATGTTGAGGGTTAGGCCCAAAAAAATTTTAAATTCGGAAACCTTAATAGGCGGCGATAAACTGTTCATATAAATTGCTTTATTCCACAATCCATGCATACAGATTTTCTGTGAAAAATCAAGGGGAGCAGTTAAATTTGCTGTTTCCACCTGAATTCTGTGTTGGGCAGTGAATGAGGGAAGTATGGGTGCAAAAGAATGTGGGCTGCCAATCAGGATTTGCAAGCACATCCAGCAGGGTGCCACTGCCTGTCTACAGGTTCGTATTCTGAGACCGGTTCTGTCAGTGAGGCTTCCCCTTTGCTCTCACCTGACATGCTCAGAATCCTGTAGGCCTCTTTACTAGTGTACTTTTCATTAGACATTTTAGCCACTAAATTTATAGGTACTTTGTGCAACTCACAGGAAAAAAGCACCTGGCTGTCAGGGATTGCTTGAACTGCTACAAAATAATTTACCTGCAAGTGCTAGCGGAGATCGGGCCTGATTCTGTGAACACGGAGGTTTTGTGTGCAATGTATCAAGCGACAGTGATCTACTGACACTGCACTTGCTGGGGGGGGAGGGTAAGTGTAGGGGTTAAACGCAGGTGCCAAGGCTGATCCTGCTGGTATAGTGCTAGTCTGATCAAAGATATCGATCCGTTCAGACACTATACTAGCAATGGAGGTTTATTTTGTATGTGAGCGTGTTCCTGGCAATCAAGGGGTTAAATTTGATGACTGGCAGACAATCTGACTCTATCTGAAGTCACTGGTGACACTAATATAGTGATCAGTAGAAAAAAATCTATACTAATGACACTGGTGACAGGGCAGTGAAGGAGTTAACTGGGGGTCGATCAGGGGTTAAATGTGTTCTGTGTGTGTGCGGTTTTACTCACGTGGATCTGCTTTCTTCTCTCTCTAGGACAGAATGTACCCAGAGAGATTGCCTCATTTCCTGTAACTGTAAACACAGGTACAGGAAGATCTGATGGGGCAGGGATCAATCATCAGATCCAGGCCGAACATCACTGGACTAAACCGGATGATTGATCCCTTGGGCACCGAGGGAGCGTGAATGTGTGTGTGTGTGTGTGTGTGTGTGTGTGTGTGTGTGTGTGTGTGTATATATATTATATTATATTATATTATATTATATTTTTTTTTTTTTTTTTTTTTTTTGCGCACCTGTGACACCCTGTAGCAGTATTTCTGCTATAGGTTGTACGGGAAGCAGTTAAAATAATCATGTAATCAAATAATCATTCCTAATTATACACTTCCTGTACTTTGAGCAGTGTTTCGAGAGTCCCCGGCCGTTGCTAGGATGCAGTAAACAGCCTGGGATCTGCAGTGGGGGATCTGGAGATCAGGTTGGAAGTCAGGGATCAGATATTGATTGGGTTGGGGGAGGCTGGGAGTGAAAAGAACCTGCCGCTGAAGAGCTTTATTGATTATTGGAAGGGGGGAGGAGAGACAGGGAATGAAGAGAACCTGTCACTGAGGAGGATTATTGGAGGGTAGGCTGGTAGCTTTTCTTTACTATCATTGAGGCAGCTTTACCTGAACTTTGATAATTATTACACTCCCCCCCCCCCCCCCCCCCCCCCCCCCCCCATGCTGGGAGGATAGTGGGGAAACCCATGTTGCTGGTGCACATCTTGCCCGAGGGTCGGCGTATAAATTATTTTAAAGCGCTTTCATGAAAAAAAAGTGAGCGCTGCTGCATCTACATGCTCAAGTTTCAGGGTCACCCGCCGCCCTGACAGTAGCCTGACTTCCGGCTCTAGAACATGGATGCCGCATTCTGAGCATTTTCTGTATTAATCTAATTGCAGCCCATTGTCTTTAAATGGGCCTGTACACACCGGAATTACTAACACTGCATATAGATCATTAGGAGAAAAAAAATCTGCATTGTTGGTCGGTATTTTATGCATGTACGCATGCATGCAACACTCCTCAAAAAAAGCTAGAAGAATTTTTAGGCGCCTGGACACGTACGTACAAAAATGCATAAAGATTCACATCTACAATGCGGGCCATACTCGCGTTTTTTTTTTTTTGTTTTTTTTGGAAGGTATGAATGTATAAAAGTGACAAATTCTGTTTTGTGTGACTTTGATGCAACTTCAAATTCACATCCAGGTTGCGCCTATCCAAAGTTGCCATTTAGTCAATTAGTGTCCCTCCCAGCTAGTGTCAGCGCCAGATTGGTTGTCGCACTATCACAGTTCCACTGTAAGCTGTTGATCACCGCTAGAGATGAGCGAATCGAACATGACGAAGTGGAATTCGTTTCGAAGATTAGGAAAAATTCGATTCGCGCCGAATCCGAAAATTGGCAAACTTCGGATGCACGAATCGAATTTTCCCAAAAATGGCGGTGACATGTGTGGCGACGGAGCGGGGATCTCTGGGAAGGCGCGCAGACAAGGCGCGCTGACCCATAATGCATTCATTCATGACATGTGATCGCATTAGCCAATCAGCAGCCAGCCAGCCAGCACTGTGTAATGGTGGAGCTATAAATCGCGGCCATCTTAGAATTCTCCATTAGCCTCCGGTCATTCAAGAGAGACAGACCTGTCTGTATTAGGGACAGAGTTAGGGCCACAGAATTGTTACTCGGGGCCACAGAATTGTTACTCGGGGCCACAGAATTGTTACTCGGGGACACAGAATTGTTACTCGGGGACACAGAATTGTTACTCGGGGACACAGAATTGTTACTCGGGGACACAGAATCGTTACTTTCTGCTTCACAACCACTATTGTACGTTCAAAGAGTTAAATCCTGTTTTATGTTTGGGGTGCTTATTGAATTAAAGAGTATGTCAGACAACACGCAGAGGAGGCAATGTTTCAGGAGCAAGCAGACGTGGCAGCAGAGGAAGGGGTCGAGGCAGCACTAGTCGCAGCCAGAGGCCAGTGCTCCTGGTGTCATCCAGCGGTCGTGTCTCCGACAACCCTGCCGTCATCGATTGGTTGACTCGGTCGTCTTCCTCTTCCCAGGTCACCTCTGACACCTACAGCCAACGGTCGGTGGGTACGTCAGACACAACCGTTAGTTGGCATGGCCCGGGAGCAAGCCCACTGAAATCACATGTCCTCTACCTGCCCCTGTCCTTTGGTGTTCCCTCACCAAGCGAAGTATCGCATGATGTGGGCTCAGCCCCACTGTACAGTGAGGAAGAGCTAACAGAGGGCGGTCAGGAACGGGGGGAGACATCCGCCTCTTCAGCAGCCAGGCGAAGAAGTACTGGCGAGGAGAGTGGCTCGGTAGCCGGTCTAGAGACAGGTCTGTCTCCTGACCCACACGCAGCCGAGGGGGCTAGTAGTGACGCGGAGACCCTAATTGATGATGATGATGATGAGGCTGATCGCACTTGGCAGCCTTCGTCGTCATCAGGCTATTGCTTCCGCATCATCAGGAGAAGAGGGTGCCAGCTTGCCAGCGAGCAAAACAGTCGGTGGGTTGCCCAGGAGGCAGCAGGGTCGCAGCAGTGTCAGTGGAGGCAAACGGCCACGGAGTAGAGCACCAGCTCCACTGCAGCCTACCACCACGGCCAGTAGTGGTGCCGGTGTGCACGGAGGAAGTAGCAGTCAGCCAGTGAGGAGTAGCGGGGGCAAAGTTTCCTACTCGGCGGTGTGGCAATTTTTCGTCAAGCCGCCCGAGGAAGTAAACGTAGCCGTATGTCGACTATGTGGCCAGAAAGTCAAGCGTGGCCAGGGGGCCCATGTTGGGACTACAGCGTTGCGTCAGCATATGCAGCGTCGCCATTTGGTGGCCTGGGAAAACCGTGATAAAGATACGGTGGTTCTGCCTGCCCCAGCCCCCGCTCCATCACCCGCTCCGTTACTTGCTCCGTCACCCGACGTCAATCGCCCTCTATCAGCCAGTCAAGGCTCCAACACCTCTGCTGAGGGGAGTTGTCGCTCGCTTGTTCAGATGCTCCTTCTCCTGCTACTCCTCTTCACGGATTCCGTCAGCAGTCTTTCTTGGAATCCGTTTCCAAGAGACAACAGTTTGCGAGCACGCACCCGATGGTGCAAAAGCTGAACGTCCTCCTGTCCAAGTTGCTGGTGCTGCAGTCCCTCCCTTTCCAAGTGGTGGACTCAGCACCTTTCCGAGAAATGATGGCTTGTGCCGAGCCACGGTGGAGAGTGCCAAGCCGGCATTTCTTCGCCAAAAAGGCAGTGCCAGCCCTGCATTCACATGTAGAAGAGATGGTGGGCCAGTCTTTGAGCATGTCGGTCTCTGCCAAAGTGCACGGCAGCGCCGACGTGTGGAGCTGTAACTACGGTCAGGGACAATACATGTCATTTACGGCCCACTGGGTGAACGTGGTGCCGGCACAGCCGCACCAGCAACTTGGACAGGTCACGCCGCTTTTGCCTCCACGTTTGCACGTCCTTGGTCCAGCAAAGATGTCCGCCTCTACCACCTCTTCTTCCGTTGTGTCCTCAGCCGCCACCCCCGTGCCAAGTCCCATTACCCGACCGGCATATCACATGTGCAGGGCGCAACGGTGTCACGCTGTGCTGCACCTGGTATGCCTTGGCGAACGTAGTCACACAGGGGAGGAACTTCTGAGTGTAATGAACAGAGAAATCGACAGATGGCTGTCTCCGTGCAAACTGAAAATCGGAACCATGTTGACCGACAACGGAAAGAACATGGTGTCTGCTCTGCGTCAAGGAAGGTTGTGCCATGCGCCACGTGTTCAATCTGGTTGTCAAGCAGTTCCTAAAATCCACCATCCCGCTGCAAGACATCCTTAAAATGTCACGTAAACTTTGCATGCATTTCAGCCATTCCTACACCACAAAGCACACCCTCCTTGAGCTGTAGCGGCAGAACGGAATTCCACAGCATCGCCTGATCTGCAACGTTGCAACAAGGTGGAATTCAACCCTACATATGTTAGACCGCCTTTACGAACAGCGAAAGGCCATCACCGATTTTCCTGATGTTACAAGCGGATAAAGGTACTCCCCTGTGTAACTTAGATGTCAGCCATTGGCAGCTCATGCGTGACACCTGCCGCTTGCTCAGGCCCTTTGAGGAGGCCACGCTATTCGTGAGTCGGCAGGACTATGGGATGAACGACGTCATTCCTCTGTTGCACGTCCTGGAACAAATGCTGTTAACAATGGCTGGTCAGGGTGCGGTAGACGTGGCGCACAGATCTCAATGCCACATGACCCCTGTGGGGGCAGGACAGGAAGAAGAGGAGGAGGTAGAGGAGGACATTGGTGCTCAGGAATTATTGAGTGAAATGGGTGGTTTTTCCACTCAGCGGACAGGAGTGGAGGAGCAGGAGCATCTGGTAGAGGAGGAGGAGGAGACAGAGGACCCAGACGCACCGTGGCAGTATGCTGTGGAGATGGAGGCAGGGAGTCCCTCGCATTCCTTGGCACAAATGGCCCATAGCATGCTCGGTTGCTTGCGTAGCGACAGCCGAATAATAACCATCAGACAGAGGGATGACTTTTGGCTGTCCACCTTGTTGGACCCTCGCTACCGTTCAAAAATGGTGGCCTTTTTCACACCTGCTGAGAGGGAGGCCAAAATAACGTACTATAAAAACCACCTATGTAGTCAGTTGGTCTCTGCCTTTCTGCGCCAACGTCCATCCTCAGACACTGTGGGCCCTGTGCGCTCGCGTTCCGCTGCCATGGCAGCAGGGGAGGGGTGGGGTGGTAGGAGCAGTGGCAGCTCCACCAGCAGCGGCTGCCTCAGTCTGCAGTCGATGATGAGTAGCTTTCTTCACCAGCGCAGTGAGGAAACTACTAACCAGCCGCAGCAGCAGCAGCATCAGCATCAGGTGGACCTGGAGCAGGACCTCAAACAGGCTCGGGCCTACTTGGACAGCACCCTGCCAACCGAGGTAGACAATCCCCTTGACTACTGGGCAACGAAACTTGACCTTTGGCCCCAACTAGCTGAATTTGCCCTTGAAAGGCTGTCATGCCCGGCCAGTAGCGTGGCATCGGAGCGCGTGTTTAGTGCGGCAGAAGGTATTGTAACTCCGCGGAGGACACGACTGTCCACCCAAAGTGTGGAGAGACTCACGTTTGTGAAAATGAATCAGGCGTGGATTAGTCTGGATTTCAAACCACCAGTTCCTGACACAACTGACTAAATCCGCCATGAATCATGCCCCAAACATGTTATTATTTTTAACATAGGCCTCTGTATGGCCTTCAATTTAAGCTGCTTACGCTTCGCCACTCTGCCATGGGCCCCTGTACCGCCTCCTCTTGCTGCTGCCAGGTCCAGAGTGTGTCATGGGTCCTTGTACGGCCTCCCATTGCTGCTGTCTTCATCGCCACACTCTGCCATGTGCCACTTTCAGGTCTCCTTACACTGTTGGTGGGTTCCATTTTGTGATAGGGTGCTGTATGGCCTTCCATTGCTGCTGCCTCCACCGCCACCCTGCGCCATGTGTCTCTGTCGTCTGCTCACGCTGCTGACTGCTTCCGCTTTTTAACCGAGGCCTGTGTTTGGCTTCCGAATGCTGCTGCATCCACCGCCCGCCCACTGCTGCTGCCAGGCCCGTAATCTGTCATGGGCCCCTGTACCGCCGCCTCATGCTGCTGCCAGGTCCAGAGTGTGTCATGGGTCCCTGTACGGCCTCCCATTGCTGCTGTCTTCATCGCCACACTGTGGCTCCACACTCTGGTTTTGGCCCCGTGACTGCCCAAATGAGTGAAGTGTGCGGTGATTCTAAGATCGACGGCACTCATCTGCATGTCATACTGACTGACCGTATTAGTTCTCTTCCCCAGCAGACTCCAAGGGCATTTAAATTAAAGGTACAGTGTTCTGCACTAATATAAAGGCTCTCTGAAGCCTAGAAACACCCTTTTTATAAGTTAAATTCGCAGCGAATATATTCGCCTCGAATCGAATTTATTCGGCGAATCAGCCGAATCGAATTTTTTAATAATTCGCTCATCTCTAATCAGCGCCATCACCAGTACAGTGTTTGTCCAGGTCCATATCCTGGCCACAGTCAGAACTATACTAGTGTCCCCAATAGTATAGTGTCCTTAACATGGTTTCCCCAAAATCGCAGTGTAAACTGCATCAGCCCCTTGCCTCATGGAGCAGAATAGATTTTGGCCTACGTTTATGAAGAAATCTGATTTTATTGAATGTTTTATAACAAAGTAGAAAATAATTCTGCTGGCTGTAGCCACATGTAACTGGTTTGTACTGGGAGCATGCTCCATTGGTGCCTGCAGCATTGTGACCAGCAGCTCCCATTCACTGTTTACAATCAGAATGGGGTGACAATCACCTCATCCCTGTGGCAGCCAATCACAGTGATCACAATGCCTCGGGTGTTGATTCCCTTAAAGGGCCGGCACCCACCTGCAGAAGGTGGTTATTATTGCAGATGTAATACTTTGCCAATGACTTGACTTGAGCATGTGATTGGGTTTACATCGACCTAAATCTTTTTTTTTTTTTTTTTTTTTTTTTTTTTTTTTTTTTTTTTTCCCCCCCCCCCCCTTTTCCTTGCAGCCACCATGGAGACAGTGTCTACACACAGAAGTGGAGCGAGTTTGGGTGCCAGTGAAACTTCTCGGACCACCCAGCTCCACGCCCAAGCCTTAAACTTCATAGAGCAGAATCCGTGCGATCTCAGCATCCAGTGTGCCCACGACATGTCTGAGCATGAGGTACCACACTGCCACAGTCATCCCTAGTGGAAGGTCTGGGGACTGCTGCCCAGGGTTTATACTTTGGGATTTATAGTGCCTCTAAGTCCCCGGTTACACTGATACGACTTTTAAATCGTGCTGCTTCCAGTTAAGTCACACGACTTCAAAGTCGGATGTCTAGCAAGGTGCGATTTGCAAGACACAGATATCTATGTAAGTCACACTACTTTCAAAATCTGTGTGACACTGACCAAATCGGAATCGCACTGATATGACAGCTTTAATTGCGGACAATGGGGCGCGATTTGCCATGCAATGTTTGAAACTCGCATCGCATGACAAGTCACACCCAGTATGACTGGCCACTAAAGCCAAAACTTTGATTTGTAATTTTGGATAGAGCAGGAAATGGCTAAAGAGGAACTCCAGGCAAACCTAATCTATACTGTATATGGGAGCTGGTTTACCCACCAGAGGATTTGTATTTGTCCATCCAGTCTTGAGATCTACACAGCTCTGCCACACATTTTGTGTTTTTATATCTGCCTAGAGTTAAAGTGGTTGTAAAGTCTGAAGGCTTTTTACCTCCTTTGGTATTCTATGCAAAAAATTTTATTTTTTTTTTTTCTGACCTATAATGCTCATATCTTGGGGGGTGCAATTTGGCATGTTTGCCCTGGGCACTGGATGACCTTGTCCTGGCACCTTAGGGGTGGGTCCATGAGGCTCTGCACTCACAGTATGTCCTCAGTGTTCTAGGTTGAATGACGCTGGGTATCGTTTGATCTGGAAGACTAAAGACATCTTGTGGCAGAGGAAGGGTACTGCAAGGCAGATCCGGATTGAAGGTTAGTATTGTTAATATGGGAGATTTGGGCTTTAGGAAATTTCAGAGGTTTCCCCAGGGAGTATGATGGGGTTTGTAGAAGTCACTGCTCTATGAATTATTTCACTCTTCAGTGGTAGAACGCACAGCCGCAGGTTCAGACTTACAGTCTGGCGCGTGTTATCTTTTCATCCCAGGTGATGGAGCATTGCATCAAGCAGAAAAACGCCATCAATATTTGAGGCGTACTTGGAGAAAGAGGAGGAACTGGAGGGGGTGGCTGAAGCTCCATCTGCCAAAACCATCCATGTCTTCAGGTAAATCTACATAGAGACTAATGTAAGCATGCCAGACACTAATGTACATATCTCAGAGCTCTATGGCTGATGTGTCCATACAGAGCATTGCCTAGACTCCATCTAATGGATCTCAGGCTGAGGGTTACACTTTATAGGGAAGGGTTAAAGCTGAACTCCAGGCAAACAGCTGAGTACATAGATGGGGGCTGTTTACCTAACACAGGATTTGTCTCTGTCCATCCAGTCCTGAGATTTACACAGCTTTGCCACTTAGCACAGCCCTGTTTGTTGGGGAAGGAGACCTGATTTTTCTGTGCTGCAGGTCTTGGGGTAAATTTACTAAAACCGCAGGCTGCAAAAACAAGAGGATCATTCAGGATGGAGAGTGGGGGAAGTGTCTGGTAAATTAGTCATATTTAAAAGCCCTGTCTTTTGCTGAATGAACACAATGAGTGATCACCGATCGCTCACTGTGTTCATTCATAACTGAACCCTAGTAAACTGTTTTAAGGGGGGAGGGGGACCTTTTCAGGTTGGCTGTATGGGGCCCCGTGGTTTCTAACCGCAGCCCTCTGCATAACCCATTGGTGAAGAAGTCTTTAGTCTCCATACACCTTCCCTCTCCTGAAGTCGGAGGGTGCTCATAGGGAAGTAGGTATGAGAGCTGAGCTCCTCTGCATAACCCATTGGTAAGCAAGGTTTTGGTTTCTCCTGAAGTCAGAGTGCTCAGTAGGTGGTAGAGGTGAGGTCTGAGCTCCCCTGTACACACACACACCACACACCACACACCACACACCACACACCACACACCACACACCACACACCACACACCACACACCACACACCACACACCACACACCACACACCACACACCACACACCACACACCACACACCACACACCACACACCACACACCACACACCACACACCACACACCACACACCACACACCACACACCACACACCACACACCACACACCACACACCACACACCACACACCACACACCACACACCACACACACACACACACACACACACACACACACACACACACACACACACACACACTCCACCTTTTCAATTGCTTAGTAACACAAATTGCTAATCGGCCAATCACATGGCAGCAACTCCAATGCATTTAGGCATCTAGATGTGGTGAAGACGACTTGCTGAAGTTAAAACTGAGCATCAGAATGGGGAACAAAGGGGTATAAGTGACTTGGAATGTGGCTTGGTTGTTCGTACCAGACAGGCTGGGCTGAGTGTTTCAAAAACTGCTGATCTACTGGAATTTTCACGCACAACCTTCTCTAGGGAAATCGAGACTCATTAGACCAGGCCACATTTTTTTTTTTTTTTTTTTTTTTTTTTTTTTTTTTTTTTTTTTTTTTTTTTTATTCAATCTTCTGTTGTCCAATTGTGGTGAGCCTGTGCGAATTGTAGACCTGGTGTGGTCTTCTGCTGCTGTAGCCCATTTGCTTCAAGGTTGGACGTGTTGTGCATTCAAAGATTGTATTCTGCATACCTTGGTTGTAATGAGTGGTTATTTGAGTTATTGTTGCCTTTCTATTATCTCCAACCAGTCTGCCCATTCTCCTCTGACATCAACAAGGTATTTTCCTCCACACAACTGCTGCTCACTGGATATTTTCTCTTTTTTTGGACAATTTTCTGTAAACCCTAGAGATGGTTGTGTGTGAAAATCCCAGTAGATTATCAGTTTTTGAAATACTGAGACCAGTCCGTCTGGCACCAACAACCATGCCACGTTCAAAGACCCTTAAATCGCCTTTCTTACCCATTCTGATACTGTTTGAACTTGAAGTAGTCTTCACCACGTATAGATGCCTTAACTCATTGAGTTGCTGCCATGTGATTGGATGATTAGCAATTTCTGTTACCAAGCAATTGAACAGGTGGACCTAATAAAGTGGCCTGTGAGTGTATATCCTGGTGTTTTCTTGAGTGTTTCCATGACCAATAAATATTCTAACTTCTGAAGAGGCAATTTTTAAGTACTTCCCTTCCACATGGCTGCTTCAGCTGTGCAATGTGAGTATTGGGGGGGAGGGGCAGTGACAAAACTAGAAAGGGCTTGAAAATGTCAATATTTTGCAGATCTGTTGTGGCCTTAACTGCTTTTATAGAGTTTTTTTGTTTTTTTGTGTTTTTACTAGAGCCACACTTGTCTGTGTTTTTGGTCCAGTGTAAAATTTCAGTTTTAGTAATATATAATTTTTATGCCAACAGGGACCTCAGTGAAATCAAGCACACTGCCACCTACCTCTCCTGGCACCCACATGGTAGCCGGAAGCTGGCCACGGCTTATTCTTGTCTGGAGTTTCAGCGCGCCCCCAAAGAGATGAGCTACAACTCCTACGTCTGGGATATCGGTGAGGACATCCATCTGATCAGACTGACCCACAAGTCATATCATCGAGAAAATCGAAAACCTTTTATATAAATAAGGTCCAATGAGTTGATCTATTATAAATGTTTTTTTTTTTTTTTTTATCAAGTCAAAGGGGAGATTTACTAAAACTGGCGCACTCAGAATCTGGTGCTGCTGTGCATGGCAGCCAATTGGCTTCTAACTTCAGCTTGTTCAGTTAAGCTTTGGCAATAAAACCCAGAAGCTGATTTGGTTTCTATGCAGAGCTGCACCAGATTTTGCACTCTTCAGTTTTAGTAATTAACCCCCATAGAGTCATAGATTGAGATTCGACCTTTTCTTTCTGCTCCATATCAAGATACACTATAGTGACATCCCAGGCTTAGTCCGTAGGGTTCAATATTGAGCTGGCCCACCCTCTGCAGCCATAACAGCTTCAACTCCTCTGGGAAGGCTGTCCACAAGGTTTAGGAGTAGTTCTATGGGAATGTTTGACCATTCTTCCAGAAGCACATTTGTGAGGCCAGGCACTGATGTCAGACGAGAAGGCCTGACTCGCAGCCGCCCCTCCTAATTCATCCCAAAGGTGTTCTATTGGTTTGAGGTCAGGTCTCTGTGCAGGCCAGTCAAGTTCCTCCACCCCAAACTCGCTCATCCATGTCTTTATGGACCTTGCTTTGTGCACAGGTGCAGTCATGTTGGAACAGGAAGGGGCCATCCTCAAACTGTTCCCACAAAGTTGGGAGCATGAAAATGTCTTGGTATGCTGATGCCTTAAAGCGATTCTAAAGGTTCATAATTTTTTTTTTTTTTTTGTAAAATAACAAAAATGTCCTGTGTAACTGTTTTTTTTACACAGAGCAGCCTGGATCCTCTTGTCCGGTCCCCCGCAGGCTCTCCTGGTTCCTCATCATTACGTTCGGCGTCTCCATAGGGCGCGGTGCCCACGAGGAAGGAAGAAGCGGTTTGCTTCATCTCCACACTGGAAAGGCAGGAGACACTCAAATCACGATGAGGCCATCATCTTAAGCAGCCCGCACATGGCGATTTTGAGTCACAGCCTACTTCCACCGGTGGCAAGTTACTAGCCTTTTGGCTTAAATAGGCTTTAGTGCTATTTGTATACGGGGAGTATACCCCACACTTTGTAAACCATGTGTTTATAAGCCCCTCTCTGGGGGAATGTTTTTGAACTCCTATTGGAGGAACACGTATATAACACGCTGTATATGTGCTGTGGCATGTGATATCAGTCTCATATATATTTTTAAGGAACCGCATTACTTTCTCAGCATTTGAGCAATTTTTGGAAACCCAGACTTTGGGTTTATACATTGAAGTACACATGGACTGTAACAGCTAGTCTGGACTTTATATATAAACCACCTGGTTCCCCACCCCCATATTCATCATTCTTTATCAAGACCTGATCTTCAAGTGAGGTGGAGTCTCCTTGATCCTCTGTATGGTAATATATAGATATATTCTTTACCCCTATTTTAGTTTCATTCAGGTATGCTGCTTGATATTCAAGTTTTATATTTATACATCTTTAGAATCGCTTGCTATTGTGGATTCACTTCCATCTGGGGTGGCTACCCAGGAAGGTCATATATTCATCCTTTCATGATGGTCAAGCTCATGAGAAGGTAATGGAACAATTAATATACCTATTAATGTGGTTATTTTGTTACTAGACATAAGTGCATATATCCTGTTTATGTTCCCCCTACTATGATCTCCTTTTTGGTTTTTCATTTTAGGAAGTCATTCCGTCTATTGTGGTGGTTACCAAAAATATTTTTTTGAAGAATGATCTCCCTATTCAGATATCGTGTGGAAAACATATGCAAATTTTTGATCATGTAGTTAGGAACTTCATTGCCTTTTTATGTGGATTCCTGATTGCCGAATAAAACTAGACCTGGAGACACCGAATACTTTTTAATTTTTTGTGTTTTTTTTTTTTTTTTTTTTTTTTTTTTTTAATGACTTGTTCACCATGTCTATGTCTAACCTCTTTATGATCCATGAGATCGAATAAAGCTTTTTTGTAATTAACAAATACTGTTATTACTCCGCTTGGATTTTCAAATAACCACTCTGTGTGAGCAGTATTACACTTGTCATACTGCTATTTTTTTCATGCTAAGTATCTTGGGTTTATAAATTCTCACTTATTATAAGTGAGACGGAGATATGAACATGACACAGGTATACGTGTCATGGTAGGTGGCTTTTTCTTTTTTTGTGTGGTGGGCTTTACACCTTTTGCATTACACTTGGTGAAGTAAGGCTTGGATGTAGCTGTTCGGCCATGGAAACCCATTCCATGGCCACTCTCTACGCACTGTTGTGCTAATCTGAACGCCACACGATGTTTGAAGGTCTTTTAGCTGTTGATTCTGCAGACAGTTGGCGACTTCTGCGCACTTCAGCATACCCTGACCCTGGTCTGTCATTTTTATGTGATCTACCACTTGGCAGCTGAGTTGCTGTTCGCAGTTGCTTCAATTTTGTTATAATTCCACTAACAGTTGACAATGGAATATTTTAGTAGCAAGGAAATGTCACGGATGGACTTATTGCACAGGTGGCAACCTATCGCGGTACCACGCTTGGAGTCACGGAGCTCCTGAAAGTGACTCATTCTTTCACAAATGTTTGTAGAAGCCGTCTGCATGCCTAGGTGCTTGATTTTATACACCTGTGGCCATGGAGGTGATTGGAACACCTGAATCCAATGATTTGGAGGGCTGGCCCATTACTGTGTAAGTTTTTGCTGTAAGAGAAGTGCTCAGCTTTTACTGTGTATACCTGAGGTCAGTTGTAAGTTGTGCTTTTCAGTTTTTTAGCTCAGGTAATCGAATCGGTTATTGAAGACATACACAGATCAGCTCCTCATCTTGCCAGGTTTATTGGCACTGCCAGTCCCCATCAATATTGGTGGGCCTGCTGCAGCCTTTGTGGTTTTCACAATGCAGTATTCAATAACTGCCATTGGGGCAGATGAGAGAGAATTTTAAAAAATATATATATATATTTCTGCAGGTTTTTTTTTTGTTTTTTTTTGTTTTTTACCACTTTAACCTTGGACTTTTTCAAACTGTGCCCAGGCACCCTGGGATGCCTTGGAAAAATACCAAAAAAATTTCCCCAAAATTGTATACCAGCCAGCAGGTAGATCAAGCTTGCCTTTAGTTGCACAAAGCCACAGGTTTTCATTGTGCACCATTACAACCTTCTAACCACCAGTGTTCTAACACCCAATGATGTCGTCAGTTGATAAGGAGGATGTCTAGCTAATGCACAGCTTGTTGTTTGCCCCTCCTATGCTTTGATGTATTTGCTTTGAAAGAACATATCTCTAATGGTGGGTGTCCTACTTGTGTGGCTGTTGCTGCATTTTATAAAACAATTAGTTTCCTTTTTAGAAAGGGGTGCCTCAAGATTGTGCATAATTCCATAATGACTGCAAAAAGGTTAAGAAACACTACTCTGGGAAGATTTTACCCTCTTCGTGGCCAGGGCTTTTTTTTTTCTCTCTATTCAGTACTGCACTACTTTAACTGGCAATTGCTCTACCATGCAACACTGTACACAAGTCAAATTTTTTGCATTTTTTTTTCACACAAATAGAGCTTTTGGTAGTATGTAATCACCACTGGGTTTATTATTTTATGCAATATAAACGAAAGGCCAACATTTTTATAAATAATTATATTTTCCACTGTTATAAAACATAACCATTAAAAATAAAATTTTCATTAAATTCAGGCCAAAATTTATTCTCCAAAAAATTCTTGCATAAAAAGCATATGGATTTAGCTCAACACCTCAACCCAAATTTTCTTGAGTCGTGTATCAAAATTAAACACATAGGTACATTCATTAAAAAGTGTCAAGGGTCACGTCTCAAGATCAATTGGACATCTTTAATCCAAATAATATACAGTATGTGTAATTTGTCATATCTTCATACTTGACCAATTAAATACCAAAAAAAAAGGGACAGCCATAGAGGACAGATAAGGATAGACGCAAGATTTTAATAAATGCACAGCATGTTGGACAAGCTAACCCCCCCCCCCCCCCAGTCAATCTTATACACAAAGATGTATATCGCTTGAATTCCTGAATCTCTGGGTCCCATAGCGTATCATAGATGAGCCAAATTAGTCCCAATACACTTTGTACTAAAGTTGATATCGGGTGTAATTCCGCTTTACGGACTTGTTTGTAGACAGAGATGAATGTCATATAGCCACACTTGTCCAAGCCAGAGAAGTAGTATCTGAACGTGGTCCAGAGGAGGAAAAATGTGTTGGTATAAGGGTATATATTGACCCAAAACCACCTTTTTTGTAGACCTCAACCTCCCTCGCTCTTGTAAACTCTATTGCATAGCATACTGTAACATTTGGGGATGTCTAGCTCAGTGGTAGATGTGTTTTCAAGTGAGTTCACACCAGCCAGGAACTATTTTCAGGGCTTGGTAGCCCATTTTTATTAAAAGGAAAGGCAAAACAAAAGTCCAACATAAGTTTTCTCACGCAGGGGTTCTTCTCCAGTAAAATACACAAAGTCCAAATGAAAATACTAGCCCACCTGGCTACTCTTCAGCAGCACTGCTGCTATAGTTACTGGTCCTTCTGACCACCAGCTCTTTCAGGTACAAAGCTTGGAGACCACAGGACTTCTCTGGCCAAGTCCTCGGGCTATTAACTGTCTCTTACAGACCTTCATACTTCAGCTGCCACATGCAGGCTCTCTGACTCCTGTAGGAGACCACCTGTCTGTCTTGGGTGAAGCCCTGAGGTATTCCTAAACCTCTATTATAAGGCCTGTGTGCACCTGGGCACACACCCTGCTGTTCTCCACAAAACGCAGACAATGGGTTGGAGATTCTGTCCCACCCAAGATGCTATGGAATCTCAAACTACGGAGCCACTTCCAGGAATACCAAAACCTGGATAAAGCTTCAAAAAGAGGTTTTCTCCACTCAACAGCTATACTCCGTAGTCTTGCACTCAGCCAATGTGCACACCCTGTGTCCTTTAACTGACAAATTTCACAGTGACAGTCTCCTCCTGTGACATCCTCCCCCTTGTTTCAACCCAGTAGGGGGTGGAAAACAGCAGCTTGAATTCTTGATTGGGGCACCCCTGTGCCAGCTATTAGCTGCGTATGCCTAATCTTTTTTTCGGTGCATTTCCAGGCATGCCCTAGCCTGAATCTCAGCAGTTTCCTACTTTTTACTATAGTCAGCCTCACTGTGGGGATCCTTGGCTTAACAATCTTTTTGCAAGGTCCTTTGCATTTTCTAACACCTCTCCCCAACTCCCTGTCCTTCATGAAGAATTACTTTTTCCCCTCATGTACACCAGTTTGAACCAACACACTCAGTCTTGTGGGTCCAACAACCTTTTGTGGTTGCCCTTGACCACTAAATTACGAGAGATCAACCACTGTTTATCACGCTCATTTACCAATGATTTATTAATCTCCATATCATCAATGCCATTATTTACAGTGGCCTCTGGCAATAAATCGCCTTGTCCTTAAATACCAACCCCGTCAGCTCTCTCTCTCTCTTTGTGTTTGCTAAGGCCAAGGATGGACCACACACAGGTGAGCAATTATTCCCTGCAGAACCTTTGCAAGGCTTCACTTTGCCTGTTGGCCAAAGCTCCGTGGCCAGTTGGCCTAACTGACACTGATCAATACATAAACCATTGCTTAATACTTTATTTCCCACTGGTTTATTAAGTATACCATCACAGTCACTAAACCCATTGTTATTAGTACTAATCTTTGACAGATCACACTTTTTAATGTCATTTCTGATGTCATCAGTATTGTATTTCCGAGTGTCTCTGGGTACATCAACTGGTACCTCTTTGCAGGAGACAGACATAATCTCTGCTTTAGCCACGTCTATGTCAGGCCCTTCCTTCTTATGAGGTCTAGCGGGCGAGGCAGTATCTGTGCCATTTTATTAACCTTTGCTCAGCCGCACCTCGGACCGCGCTAGCAGATGTATCCATCATAGCAACAGGTGGAGAGACTTCCAATATCTCCAGCAGTTCTCCTAAGCGCCTTCCATCCAAACCAGTGACTGGAAGCACCCCCCATAAGGGACTGTGAGATCACTTTCCACACAGGTAATAGGCATTGGATCAACCATTTCCACACTTGATCAACATTACCCAGCACAGCCTGTACTACCTGGCTCCACCTATTGGTACCCTGCAGTACCACCTTGTCCAACTGCGGTGGAGACACCCAAGTGTACAGTACATTTGCTTGCCTACCAACTCTAGCATGTCTAATAAAGTTTCTGTCATCTCTATACATTCCACGTCTAAATGTGTGACCTCTTTCCGGACCTTTTCCTTGTCAGAAATGTGGAGGAGCTCATCCACTGCAGCACTTGACACTCCAGCACCCTCTGCAAGAAAAATGTGCTCCCGGGTTCTAGGGGGTAACTCAAGCTCTGGACTCTTTAAAAACACGCTGGCTTTTCTCCACCACCATGGGATACAGCTCTGTCACATGCTCTTCGCTGGCTACTCTGGATGCCTTGATCCCTCTCTGAGACACCACTTGTCACATTCTTTGGCAGATAAGCTCCAGTATTTATCAACCTTTCATCCAGCTTGGTTACTATACAGACCTTCCTGTGATAAAGGATGCTGGGCAAATGCATGTCCCCATTCACTACAACACATGCAGCGCACAGAACTTCTTGCCTCATGCTGTGGCACTCCTGGATTTATGTTGCTGGGGACACGGTCTTTCACTTTCCCTGTGAAGATCAGTTTGGATCAGTCCACAGCTAGTTCACACCTTTTGAATTTTCTGGCTTGTCTGGGGCATATGGTATATAACCCTCCTAGCCATTGTAGCCTTTTCCTTGCTTCAGCAAGGATTACATCCTTTCTGCTTTGCCCACCCCATCCTTGCAGTCACGCACACAGCAGCTTGTTACACAGTTCACAGCAGAAAAACATTTTTTTTTTTTTTTTACTTCTCTCACAGGTACCCCACCAGCACACAATGCTTATTGCCTGGCTGCACTTCCACAGACAAACCGTTCCTGACATTCAAACTCACTGTGGAGCAAGGACCTGGATTCCACCGCCTTCTGCCCGCACCCTCTACCACTTGTAACATTTGGGGATGTCTAGCTCAGTGGTAGATGCATTTTTCAAGTGAGTTTACGCCAGCCAGGAACTATTTTCAGGGCTTGGCAGCCCACTTTTATTAAAAGGAAAGGCAAAACAAAAGTCTAACATAAGTTTTCCCACGCAGGGGTTCTTCTCCTGTAAAATACACAGTCCAAATGAAAATACTAGCCCACCTGGCTACTCTTCAGCAGCACTGCTGCTATAGTTACTGGTTCTTCTGACCACCAGATCTTTCAGGTACACAGCTTAGAGCCCACCCGACTCCTCTGGCCAGGTCCTCAGGCCATTAACTGTCTCTTACAGACCTTCATACTTCGGCTGCCACATGCAACCTCTCTGACTCCTGTAGGAGACTTTGTCTCTCTTGGGTAGAGCCCTGAGGTATTCTTAAACCTCCATTTTATAAGGGCTGTGTGCACCTGGGCACACACCCTGCTGTTCCTCTACAAAACCCGGACACTGGGTTGGAGATTCCGTCGCACCCAAGATGCTATGGAATCTCCAAACTACGGAGCCTCTTCCAGGAATACCAATACCAGGAGAAAGCTGCAAAAGCAGTTTTCTCCACTCAACAGCTATACTCCGTAGTCCTGCACTCAGCCAATGTGCACACCCTGTGTCCTTTTAACTGACAAATTTCACAGTGACAGTCTCGTCCTGTCACAACACATATATACTGTACTTATACACTCCTGCTTGATTGTCCAGCACTAATATCCTGTGCATATACTGACACCAATGCAAAAAGGAAATTCTGGATGGAGTGGCAATATAAAAGTAGTGGCCTTGTTCAAGCAATCATTTGATATAAGATGGACAATGTTCACCTGTGGCGGCCATCTTGTAGCCCTTAAGAGGGCCTTTCATGCTTGTTTCTCGCATGCCTCTGATGCAGCCACCAGGGACTGGCGAAACTGGTCAGGCAAGTCACTGGCCTTGTCTGGATCAATATTGGACCTAAGAATGGACTGATAAGTATACCAAATCCAATATCTTTCAAAAAGGGACATTGTCCCTTATCTGTCCTCTATGGCTGTCCCGTGTGTTTGTTTTTTTTTTTTTTGTTTGTTTTTTTCAGGGAGTTCTCAGCCTTGGTTGGTATTTAATTGGTCAAGTACGAAGATATGACAATTGCATGTATATTATTTGGATTAAAGATATCCAATTGATCTTGAGACATGACCCTTGACACTTTTTAATGAGTGTACTTATGTGTTTTAATGTGTTCCTGTTTTTTAATTAATAAAAGATAAGTCACTGATATCTGTCGGTATATAAAAAATTTTGTTCATAACTTTTCACTTTTTGATACATTGCTCAAGAAAATCTTATTTGGGTTGAGGTGTTGAGTTAAATCCATATACTTTTTATGTATTTTTTGTTGTATGTTCTGAGGAGTGCTCCCCTACCCTCTATATAAATAACGGTACCTGCTAGGATCATATTTTATTATTTTGTTGGTTTGTTTTTTTTTTGTTTGTTTTTTTTCTTGCCAAAATGTATTCTGCTACATGTCTTTTTGGTTTAAAAAAAAAAAAAAAAAAAAAAATTCCAAGTTTATATTAATTGGTTTGCATGACCAGGCCATTCTTTTGCTATTCAACACTTCACTACTTAGACTGGTAATTGCACAGTAATGCAACGCCATATCCAAACAAACCTTATGATTTTAATTCAGTTTTCTTTTGGTGGTATTAAATCACCACTGTTTTTTTGTTTCTTTTAAATTTTTATTATATAAATGAAGAAAAGACCAAACCTTTTTTTAAAAACAATATTTTTTACATTTGGCTATAAAAAAAAAAATAATTTCTTCAAACATTTTAGGTCAAAATGTATTCTGCTAAAAAAATCACAATAAGTTTTAATTGGTTTGCATGAACGTGCAAGATATTGGAGATATATATTGGAATTTTTTATTTATTTGTTTTATACTAGTAATGGCAGTGATCGGCGACTTGGAGGAACTGTGTCAAAAGTGTCAGATTGCCTGCCATACTATCACTTTGTGGGAAGCAGTGACACGAATACAGTGGTCAGTGCTAATGCTGTACACTGTCACTGTACTCTACTAATGACACTGGCTGAGAAGGGGTTAACCTCTAGGGGCAATCAGTGGGTTAACTGTGTGCCCAACAGTGCTTGGTGTATTTACCGTCTGCTGTTTTTACTAAAGGATGTACTGGTGTTTATTCCCTGCTTTGTAGGGAAACAAAAACCGGCTCATCCCCGCTGTCAGGATAGAGCTCTGTGTTTACAATCACAGAGCTCTGTTCTGTCTTCCTCTTCACCGATCAGCAGGTCCCGGCCGTCAATCATTGGCCAGGACCTGCTGATCGGCTTGTGCTGTGACTGATCACAGCACAGCCAGGGCGACAGGCATGCGTGCACCCCTACCCAGAAGAGCTGGATCAAATATGCAGCACAGGAGAGCCGCTCTGCCTCTGTACTCATACGTGAGGAGATTGGCAGACATATCCAATAAAATAAAATTTTGTCAAATTTAGGCCAAAATGTATTCTGCTACATGTGTTTGGCAAAAGAATCCAAATAGGTGTATATTTGGTTTGTATAACCAGGCTATTTTTTGCTATTTAGCACTGTGCTACCTTAACTGGTAATTGCACTGTGCAATGCTATAACACAGCAACACTGTCCCCAAACAAAATTTTTTTTTTTATACCTTTTTTTTTTTTTTTTTTTTTCAATGCTACTAACGGCGAACAGCAACCTTTGATGGGACTGTGATAGTGTGGTGGGAAATCTGATGCTAACTCACACTGGGTGGGAACTGAATGACTGACACCACCAGTGATGCTAATACAGTGATCAATGATAATACGCACGGTCACTGTACTAATGTCACTGGTTGGTAAAAAGTTAACATCTTGGGTAATCAAGGGGTTAAGTGTGTGCCTAACAGGTAATATGTGCCTTTTTTTTTTTTTTTTTTTTTTTTTTTTTTTTTTACTAAAATCCTTTTTTCTTTCTCCCTACTTTTGCAGGGAGCAGAAAAAGAGAGGGATATTATTCCCGCTGTGCAGAGCCCCGGACACGAATAATTGGCCCACTTTATGGCTCTATGTATCTGTTAAAGCGTCTCTAAATGCTGCAGCCAGTATGCTGTGCTGTATATGTTACACAGTCCTGAACCCTGTGACCAAGCCCCGATGGGTGGGATGAAATGCATCAGAGGAACTGGCTAGCACAGTGCTGAGGCTACTCTACACATACACGCTGGTCCAGAGCTGCCCCTTATCTCTGCAGCCTATGTGTTGTTATTCATTGCATACTCCTGATTCTGGATGGAGCCTCTACACACTGCTATACACCCTTTCTAGCTAACTTTATATAAAATCAGGGATTTTTAGTTCACATGCATTGCTGGATATGTTTAAGACGACCAACTACGTCAAAGTTATCCCTCTCTGGCCAGTCCCTACTCTGCTCTGTAAAATGCAGAATATTTTCTTGCTTTGATGTGTGTTTGCCACATGTTAGCATTATATCCAAGTCCTGAATGCTGCATTCTATATGCTGTGTTGCACAATTATTATTCGTCAATTATTTTAATGATGGTCTTCTTTGAAGTCAGAGCAGAAAGGTTTCTTTCTTGTGGTGATACAACCATATTTTACATGGGTCATGCCCAAAATTTGCTTTAATCTGCTATGTTTTCCTCAGAGTGGAAACAATATCTGCATTTTTAGGTATTTTTTGTTAGGTATACATTTTGCAGTTTAAGCTGGGAGCTGTTATTGCAGTGATGATGGAATCGTACTGGACATTCACTGAGCTGTTGGTCCACATCTGTTGTAGCGGTGAAGTGATGGCACAGATCATTGTGAATGATGGAACCCTTTCCTTGAATCTTTTTACTGATGAGCGTACTTTGGGTCTCTATAAAGACAGTGGACTTGTCCTAGACTATCACTGAGCTGTTGGGCCACTTCTCTTGTAGAGGTGAAGTGATGGCACAGCTCATTGTGAATGATAGAACCATCTGTTCAATCACTTTACTGATTAGTGTACGTTGTCTCTATAAAGATAATGGACTTCTCCCAGACTATTGCTGAGCTGTTCGGCCACGTCTGTTGTAGCGGTGAAGTGATGGCACAGCTCACTATGAATGATGGAACCATCTTCTTGAATCATTTTACTTCTGAGCATATGTTGTGTCTCTATAGAGACAATGGTCTTGTCCTAGACTCGCTGAGCTGTTTGTCCACTTTTTTTGTAGAGGTGAAGTGATGGCACAGCTCATTGTGAATGATAGAACCATCATCTTAAAAAAATGTTACTGATGAGCATATGTTGTGTCTCTATAGAGACTATGGACTTGTCCCAGACTATCACTGAGCTGTTGGGCCACTTCTTTTGTAGAGGTGAAGTGATATGATGGAACCACCTTCTGGAATCATTCCTTTGAATGTGAGTTATGTCTCTATAGAGACAATGGACTTGTCCTAGATTACCACTGTTAGGAAATAAAAGGTGGCGCCCTCTAAGTGCAACATAAAACTCTTTAATATGACTAGATATAGTACAGGCCACTCACAAAGGTATGGTGGTATGTGCTTTTGATCTGGTATATGGGTAGGCATCCGCTAGGGGAAGAGACTCAAGCCTCTGAATGTGTAGGGTGATGCTGGTGGCTCCCAGCATATCCTCCAGGCTCAACCTGGATTTTAAAATCAAACTTTAGAAAGGTTGTTGTGGGGCTGGTGGTACAGAAAGTGAAGGTGATGGTATATTTAGAAAACTGCCCTTTGGAATTACAGTAATTATGGCACTGTCCTAGAGCATGGATTCAGTAGTAGCATGGCACAAGGGCTGCGCCATCCTCCTGGAAGACTGGGTGGAAAGCCACTCGATAGTACGGAGCTTCTGTTTCCCAAGGTGATGGCCAATTTACTACATCAGAGAGCATGGCACTCTCCTCCTAGAAGACTGGGTAGACAGCAGGCTGATGGTATGGATCTGCTGTTTCCCAAGCTGATGGCCAATTTACAGCAGCAGAGAGCATGGCACTCACCTCCTGGTAGACTGGGTAGACATTAGCTTGATGGTACAGATGTGTTGCTTCCCAAGGTGAAGGCCAATTTACTGCAGCAGAGAGCATGGCGCTGTCCTCCTGAAAGACTGGGTAGACATCAGCCTGATGGTATGGATCTGCTGTTTCCCAAGCTGAAAGCCAATTTACTGCAGCAGAGAGCATGGTGCTCTCCTCATGGAAGACTGGGTAGACAGCAGGCAGATGGTACGGATCTGCTGTTTCTCAAGCTAAAGGCCAATTTTGCAGCAGAGAGCATGGCCCTCTCCTCCTGGAAGACTTGGTAGATAGCAGCTTGATGGTACAGAGCTTCTGTTTTTGAAGGTGAAGGCCAATTTACCGAAGCAGAGAAAATGACGTTCTCTTCCTGCAATATTGGGTGGGCAGTTGCATGATTTTGTGAAGCTGCTGTTTTGGAAAGAGAAGGTACATTTACAACCAAAATAATGGAGCTATCCTCCTGGAATGTTGAGTGGACAGCAGCTTGATGTTGTGAAACTGCTGTTTCAGAAATGGATGGTACATTGACAACAGCAGAAGTAATGGTGCTCTCTTCCTGGATAATTGGGAGGAGAGTATATTGCTGTTGTGGAGCTACTGTTTCAGAAAGGGACAGTACATTTACAACAGCAGAAATAATGGCACTGTCCTTCAGAAATATTTGGGGAGCAGTAATTTGTTGTTGTGGAGCTTGTGGCTCAAATTGTAATGGGTAGTAAATCTACAATTCCAGAAAGGATGGGACTATCCTCCTGGAGCATTGAGTCCAATAGTAGATTTCAGTTGTGGACCTGGTTTTTTAGAAGTTGGAATGGACAGTAAATTTACAACAGCAGAAAAAAAGGCACTATCTTCCTGGATTATTAGGTGGAGAGTATCTTGCTGTTATGGAGCTGCTGTTTTAGCAAGGGATGGTACATTTTACAACAAATAATGGTGCTGTCCTCCAGTAATATTAGGTGGGCAGTAGCTTCATGTTGTGGAGCTTGTGGTTCAGAAGTTGGAATGGACAGTAAATTTACAACAGCAGAGAAAAAGGCACTATCCTCCTGGATTATTGGGTGGGCGGTAGCTTGCTGTTGTGGAGCTGCTGTTTTGGAAAGGGATGGTAGATTTACATAAAGAGTAAACAGGTGCTGCACACACCTAGCTCATTATCCAAGGTTTATTCAAAGGTATAAAAGACAAAAACACTCATGGACGAAGCATGTATAAAAAGCTTTTACATAATGAAGATGGCCACAACGGCAGGCAAGGTCTTCCAACTGTCAGTGCGGTCAAAAGGTTGACGTGTTTTGAGGACAAGTCCCTTTCCTCAGAGCTGCTGACTAGCCTGTATGAAGGTCAAGTTATAAATAACCATGGCTGCTCATTACAGGGGGAGGTATTAGAGGGGGTTATTTGAAGTGCAATATTAAGTTACTTATAAGAATATATACATAAATAAGTAAATGCATCATTTGCAAATATGAATAATAATCTTAATAATAAAAGTGAATACTATAGAACGAAATGGATTATATATTTGTAGTTAATGTTGTATGTGGTTGCAGACAATATATATTAATTGAAGTATATTTGAACATAAAGTTAAAAACTTATTATTGGAAATAGTAAAAGGTTATAAAAACTTATTCGAATAAATGGGGAAGGATGTGGAAATAAAAATACAAAACAAAAAAAAAATTATGAAAATGTGTCTGAGTTGATACATCACCATCAGGTAGCAGTGAACTGAAAAAATAAATAAAATGAATGAAATGGAGTAGAGTGTAGATACCTCTCAGACTGGTTCAAATGTGATGTGAATGAGGTACCAATGGTAGAAACAAAACAGTGGTGCTGCCGATACCTGGATGGGATTGTGTGGGTAAGAGCAGATATAGTGTGGAGGATGGCCGCTGGAACACACACCAACATGGCTGTGCACTCCAAGGCCAAATGGGAGGGACATGAGGATGCTATCCCGCCTGTGGGGAGGGAGGAGCAGCCGCTGGAACGCACGCCGCGACCGCCCTGCGCTCCACAGGCTGGAACCAGAAGTACGCTGAGGATGACATCACATCCGGCATCGCTTGGAAACACCGCCGACACCAGCCATGCCTACAGGACTCCTCCCAGGGGAGAGGAGGGACTGGAGCCAGCACGGCTGTGTGACTGATGACTGTGAGAGGGTGGAACAAATATGTATAACACTGAAGATGGCATGAATAGCCGATGGGATGAGTGTGGATGGACAGGAAGATTATGTGGGGGCTGGAAGTGGATATGAACAGTACTGGGGGAGAGATGAGAGAAAGGAATGCGATGAATGATGTTTACTGGGAAGTGAAAAGAACACTCTGCACAGCCTTGGTCATGTTGAAAAAATATAATCAGAAAAAATAATAAAAAAAAAATAAAACAATAAAAATTATGAGAACAAAAAAACACACATGTACTGGTATAGTTAGTTATTTTTATTATATATATATATATATATATATATATAATATGTCTGAGTTCATGACAAGTAATGTTAATGAGCGTGCTCATAGAAAATGAATTAAGGTGATAGAAAAATGGTGGTGATAAAAAAATTACAAGAAAACAATGATCCCAATACATGTAATGGGACCATAATTAAAGGAAAACGACATCTCTAAGAACTCAAACGGCAATGCGCCTGATGTAGAGAACACAAAGTGAATGAGGGTGTCAACTCCTACAGGGTCTCCATCATTCATGTGGGCATGTGTATAGTGGAGTGGTCAGAGGGAGCTTCTGTTAGTGAATGCTAGATGAGAATTGATATCTAACCCCTTGTTTAGTCCCCTGGGTGACAGGGTGCCCAAGCGATGGATCCAGAAAGTTTCTCTCTGGCATAAGCGTCAAAACGTCTGCCTGTGTCTGTCTTTGGGTATGCTGTCCAGCCCAAACACCCTAAGACCCACTGGGCTCTTATCGTGTTTGCCTTTTGAAATGGTTGGGGATGGAGTGTTTCTCACGACCATGTTTAATGTTCCTTTTGTGCTCCCCAAATCTGATACGCAAAGTGTGGATGGTTCTACCCACATATAACAGACCACGGGCAAATGAGACAGTACACCACATACTGTGTGCTAAAGTTAATTAACTGTCTGATGTTGTATGAGATGCATCACAGCCCATGACCTCCCCCTTCTTTTTTTTTTTTTTTTTTTTTTTTTTTTTTTTTTTTTTTGTGCCACATATATTTGCAACAACAGTTGCTGACACCACACTTGTAGCTACCCTTCTGATCGAAAAGTATGGTCCAAGGGGACCCCATTGAAGTCTGAATGTTTCTAACTCTATTAGTGGCTATGTAACTCCTGTAGTCTTTGGGTTTTCTGTAAATAATCTCTGGATGTTCTGGGATGGCATTATTAAGGAAGGGGGTCCTGTTGTAGAATGCCCCAATATTTTTTGAAAATATTTTTTTATCTGGAAGGCCTTAGGGTTATATTGGGTACAAAAGTCAGTTGGTTTAGTGAGCTGTTTTCTTTCTACAGGAACTGGATCTTGCTCTGGAATGACCAAAGAGTATTGTGTTACTCTGCGCATCGTAATCCTCTAGCCGTGAGCAGGTTCTTTTTAGCCTACAAAATTGGCCCAAGGGCACAGAAATAGTAGATTTCTGTTCTGGAGCTGGTTTTTCAGAATTTGGAATGGACTGTAAATCTACAACAGCTGAGAAAAAGGCACTATCCTCCTGGATTATTGCGTGGGCGGTAGCTTGCTGTTGTGGAGCTGCTGTTTTGGAGAGGGAAGGTAAATTTACAACAGCAGAAATAATGGCACTGTCTTCCAGGAATATTGGGTGGGCAGCAGCTTGATGTTGTGAAGCTGCAGTTTCAGAAAGGGATGGTAAATTTGCAACAGCAGAAATGGTGCTGTCTTCCAGCAATATTGGGTGGGCAGTAGCTTGATGTTGTGGAGCTGGTGGTTCAGAAGTTGGAATGGACAGCAAATCTACAACAGCAGAAAGGATGGCGTTTATCCTCCTGGACCATGGAGTTAGTAGATTTCTGTTGTGAAGCTGATGGTTCAGAAGTTGGAATGGACAGCAAATCTACAACAGCATAAAGGATGTAGTAATCCTGCTGGCGCACAGTCTGTAGTAGATTTCTGTTGTGGATCTGATGGTTCAGATGGAATGGACAGTATATCTACAACAGCAGAAAAAAACACTCTATCCTCCTGAAGTATTGGGTGGATAGAAGCTTGATGTTTGGGAAAGTGAAGGTGATGACACACTTCGACTACCACTCTTGGGTGTAATGGACGTGCTATCCTCCTGAAGTATTGGGTGGATAGTAGCTTGGGAGCTGTTGGTTCAAAAAGTGAAGGTGATGGTACAGTTAGAGTTGATAGATTGGATAGCGGAGCTGTCGGTGAAGAACTTCTGGTCTTGGGCTGCCTGGTTCTTCCCAAACTCCTGTTTATACGTTTTACAGGAAAGATGGTGGCCAACTTCAGGAAAAGTAATGTGATGGCATACAGCCTGAAGTGGCAGCTGTCATGGCCAGGCTCCATTTGCAGTTTGATGACAAGCAGGTAGAGTATCAACATCCACTTTTCACCAGAATTCCTCAAAAAAACAGAATAGGTAGATTGAGGCCAGCAAAACATGTGCTCGAGCCAGTTCTACTGATGCAAACAAGGTGGGAGATTCAGCAAGGCCTCTGTGAAAAATTTATGACTGTGTGTTTGCAATTGGAATCCTTGTATGGAAACCCTGCAGCACGTTCTTTGTTAGTACGGGCATGTGCCACAAATCCAGGTAGATCTGATTTGTCGTGCTTTCTCTGTACGGCATTGTTGCCGGAGGCTGATAAGGATATACAGCAGGGTAGGTCAGAGCTGGTTTTGGTGGTGGTCAGTTCGCCCACTGTTGTCTTCTCAGCATCTTCAAGGTTGTCAGAGGTGACATTCAGAGATGGAATCGGTACTTGGGTACATCAGATATCTACTAGTGTGTAAAGGGTCGCAAACTTTGTGGCAAATCCATGAAAATCCTGCAACATGTTCAGCACCTGTGAAAAATCTAAGTAGTTCTGATTTGTGATGTTTCCTCTGTATGGTGTTGCGACTGATCCATTAGGAAATCCAGCAGGGTTGGTCTTTGCCAGCGTGGTCGGATCGGGTGGTGAATGTTTGGTGTCATGAAACATATCCTCATTCATCAACTATTTTCTTCACGTTGTCATCAGCATCCATTTGCGAGACAATTTTGGTGGTGGGGATGTAAACCAAACCGCCATTGTCATCTTCATGTTCCGAGGAACATCCAGGATCCCAGTGGCGTTATGCTGATGTTGATCTTTGTGATCTGCACTGTTCCGGAGAATAGCAGAGCTAGTATGTTTACCAGCATTATATTCAGTCTGTGGATAGAAGAGACTAGATTAATAATGTGACTTTACATCGTGAGATTAGAACAAGGAAAATGAAGAGGTTTTTAGTGAGTTCCAAAAATTGGATTTTTACTTAATTGAGAAGCTTATAAAGTTCCAGCATATAATTTTTATTTATATATATATATATATATATATATACTTTCTTTTCAGTGGAAGAGAAACTTTATGCAGGCTTGGCACCGGACATCCTCACAAATCTTGCTGAGTCCATCATGCTGTATTATGCAACACACTTCAATGCAGCATTATAGCGTATACAGGGCCCATAGAAAGTGAGGGAATTCCCTTTTATAGACAATCGTCCTCAGGTCAGTTGTCTACATTGGAAGATTTCCCCTCATCTCCTGTTCTGGGAACAACTAACCTTTTACATTTCTCACTTTCCATTAGCAACAGTGACCATTGCTGTTGATAAAGAGTCAATCACCCCTCCAACACTAAATCTAACCCTTCTCCTCCCATCCAAAACTAAATCTAACCCTTTCCCCCATCTAAATTGAAATCTAACCCCCCCCCCCCATCCAAAACTGAATTTAACCCTTCTTCCCCCCCCCCCGGTCCAAAAGTAAATCTAACCTACCCCCCCCCCCCCCCCATCCAAATCTAAGTCCAACCCTTAATTTTCCCCCTTCCTCTATCCAAAAATAAAAAATAATTGCCCCATGCGCACATGAGCCTTTCAAGGGTCCATGCTACACCTGTATAATAATACCATGGAATATTACAATATAAAGGGGTAGTGCTACATCTGTATAATAATACCATGGAATAATATAAGGGGGTAGTGCTACACCTGTATAATAATACCATTGAATAATATAAGAAGGTAATGCTACCCTGTATAATATAAGGGAGTAGTGCTACACCTGTATAATATCATAATGTAATTTGTAAATGCAATACAGTAGAGTCCACACTGTCATGCGTTGCTGTAATGCACACACCACTCTGCTCTATCATCTTTTGCATTGCTCTCCACTACCACAGCCCACTGTGTCCCTGGTGCGTTCTCGTGTTCTGGAGATCAGGTGTGATTTGTAGGGAGGTTGGAAGGATTATGAACACCATTTTGAGGTTACATTTTACCCATCATTAGGATTCATCAACCCTGTTGTTCATTAGCCCTGGTTTACATCAATGCAACCCCCAAAGTCGTGCAACTTCATTGCTGCTCGCTGCCACTCTGTGACTTGCATTGACCTCTATTATTCAAGGCTCACTATGAAATTCCACAAAAGTAGTGCAAGGAACCTTCTTTCAAGTTGCCACGACTTGAGTTGCAGGGGTTAGACCGGTTCCATTTGTAGATATGGGATACAGCTTGTCCTGCGACTTCAAACTCACAAGTTGCATGACAAGTCACATTGATGTGAACTGAGGCTTAATCCTAATTGCTATATGAAACAAACACAAATGAGGACCACTGAGGTTAGATATAAAAATGTCATATAGTAATTAGGATTAAAGGACAACTCCACCCAAAGCTGATATTCTGGTTCCATTGCTGTCCAGTAATATGCCGGCTTGTTCTATCTGCCTGGCATGCTTGTGGTAATCTATCCACACCAGAGTTCTCTGTATCAAAAGGTGCTGCTGTGATTGATGCATCAATGTGTACATCTCACCACACTGTATACTGTACAGTCTGTGGGGGTCCTCTACCTCCCAACACTGTGTGATGGACTGATCATTAGTGCTCTGTGTTATGTGACACCTAATTAGCTCATGTCTAACTACACTGTATACTTAATCAATGATTGGGTGCTGTGTCATGTGATACCTTTTTATAGTCAGCAACATGTCTACCTATGCTGCATACTAGTCTGCCCATTTGGTGCTCTGTGTCATGTGACACCCCCTAATTGGCCCATATCTACCTACCTTGAGTACTATACTGACCCTTGTGTGCTCTGTGTCACATGATACTTCTCGCCAACACTGTCTACCTACCCTGCGTACTAGTCAGATCATTAGGTTCTCTGTGTCACGTGGCACCCTCTAATTATCCCTTCTTGATCTACACTGCACACTAGACTGATCATTGGCTGCTCTGTGGGATGTGATACCTCTCACCAGCCACATGTCTACCTACTGTGTGGGGCAGCACAGTGGCTAAATGGTTAGCACTTTCGCCTGACAGTACTAGGGTCGTTGGTTCGAATCCTAGCTACGGCACCGCCTGCCTGGAGTTTGCATGCTCTCCCTGTGCGGGTTTCCTCCGGGTACTTTGGTTTCCTCCCACACTCCAAAGACATGCTGGTAGGTTAATTGGATCCTGTCTAAATTTGGCCCTTTGTATATGAATGTGAGTTAGGGACCTTAGATTGTATGTCCCTTGAGGGTTAGGGACTGATGTGAATGTAAAATATATATGAAAAGCGCTGCGTAAATTGACGGTGCTATATAAGTACCTGAAATAAATAAAATACTCTGAATACTAAACAGATTATTCCAATCTCTGTCACGTGACACCTTTTGCAATCACCATGTGCACATACACTGTGTCCTAGACTGATTACTGGGTGCTCAGTGTCATGTATGTATACATTATATTGCCAAATGTATTGGGACACCCCGCCAAATCATTGGATTCAGGTGTTCCAATCACCTCCATGGCCACAGGTGTATAAAATTGAGCACTTAAGCATGCAGACTGCTTCTACAAACATTTGGGAAAGAATGGGTCACTCTCAGGAGCTCGGTGAATTCAAGTATGGTACTGTAATAGGTTGCCACCTGTGCAATAAGTCCATCCGTGACATTTCCTTGCTACTAAATATTCCACGCTCCACTGTTAGTGGTATTATAACAAAGTGGAAGCAACTGGGAACAACAGCACAAAGTAATAGGCCACGTAATTTGACAGAGCGGGTTCAGCGCATAATGTGCAGAAGTCGCCAACTGTCTACAGAATCAGTAGCTAAACACCTCCAAACTTAATGTGGCCTTCAGAATAGCACAGCACCAGTGCGTAGAGAGCTTCATGGAATGGGTTTCCATGGCCAAGCAGCTGCATCCAAGCCTTACATCACCAAGTGCAATGCAAAATGTTGGATGCAGTGGCGTAACGCACACCACTTCTGGACTCTAGAGCAGTGGAGATGTGTTCTCTGGAGTGACCAACCACGCTTCTCTGTCTGGCAATCCGATGGACATGTCTGGGTTTGGTGGTTGCCAGGAGACCAGTACTTGTCTGACTGCATTGTATAAAGTTTGGTGGAGGGGGGAATTATGGTGTGGGCTTTTTTTTTTTCTTCAGGGGTTGATCTTCCAGTGAAGGAAACTCTTATGGTGACATTTTGGACTATTTCATGCTCCCAACTTTGTGGGAAGAGTTTGAGGATGGTCCCTTCCTGTTCTAAGATGACTGTGCACCAGTGCACGAAGCAAGGGTTGAAGCTGTTATAGCTGCAATGGGTGGGCCAATTCTATATTCAATAATGAACCCTACAGACTAAGACTGGGATGTCATTAAAGTTCATATGTGTGGAAAGGCAGGCATCCGAATACTTTTGGCAATATAGTGCATACACAAGTTAAGAAGTGTTATTTAAAAAAAAAAAAAAGTAGCACAATCCAAAAATTCAGCATTGTAAAGCCAATGTACATCACCATGAATGTCACCTACCGATCGTTGAAAGAAAACATTCAGTTTTAGTAAGAGGCGGGATGTCCTCTTTGAAGAGGCAGGTTTTCAGGGATGGCTACAAATGGAGAGGACAAGGGGCAGGAGATAGGTCAGCATAGCAGCAGGTTTTTACTCAGCTCATCCATAACACATTATCTTTTGTATCAATTCTCTTTCAGATTGTAGTGCTCTCTGATCCCTCTTGTATTGTAGCTGTACTGTCTGCCTCCATTCTGTAAAGTGCCACACATACTGGCAGTGCTATATAAATCCTGCATGACATAGGTCTGAATAGGCAAGGGGAGGGGTCTCTATAAAGTCTGCTACTGCACTAAGTTTCCTTTTACTTTATGGAAGTTTTCTTTTATAAGAGTCAGGTTTAATTCTGCTAAGAAATGATTCCTCTAAGATTTCAGACTGGCTAGGTGTTTGGCCTGTTCCCAAGTCTAGACCTGTTTTATAAGGCTCCTTTCACACAAACCTTCCGATCGGATTTGTCTGTTTTTCAGGTGGACAGGCAGGTGGTCCATTTACATCTGACCGGCAATAGAGGAGAGTGGGATGTGTGCTTTTGCTTGGGTTGTACACTCACCAGCCACTGTATTAGGTCCACCTTGCTAATACTGGGTTGGACCCCCTTTTGCCTTCAGAACTGACTTCATTCTTTGTGGCATAGATTTACCAAGATGTTGGAAACATTCCTCAGAGATTTTGGTCCATATTGACTTGATAGCATCACGCTGGTGCTGGAGATTTGTCAGCTGCACATCCATTATGCGGATCTCCCATTCCACCACATCCGAAAGGTGCTCTATTGGATGGAGAGCTAGTGACTGTGGAGGCCATCGGAGTGTAGCGACCTCAATGTGATGTTCAAGAAACCATTTGGAGATGATTCAAGCTTTGTGACATGGCGCATTATCCTGCTGGAAGGAGCCATCAGAAGATAGGGACACTGCAGACATAAAGGGATGGACATGGTCAGCAACAATACTCAGACAGGCTGTGGCGTTTAAATGATGCTCAGTTGGTACTAAGGGGCCCAAAAGTGTGCCAGGAAAATCTCCCCCAAACCAAGACAGCACCAGCCTGAACTGTTGATACAAGGCAGTATGGATCCATGCTTTCATATTGTTTATGCCAAATTCTGACCCTACCATCTGAATGTCGCAGCTGAAATCCAGACTCATCAGACCAGGCAACATTTTCCAATCTTCTGTTTGTCCAATTTTTGTGAGCCTGTGTGAATTGTAGCCTCTGTTTCCTGTTCTCAGCTGACAGGAGTGGCACCCAGTGTGGTCTTCTGCTGTAGCCTATCTACTTCAAGGTTGAATGTGTTTCAGAGATGGCATTCTGCATTCCGTGGTTATTTGAGTTACTGTTGCTTTTCTATCAACTCCAACCAGTCTGTGCATTCTCCTCTGACATCAACAAGGCATTTTCCTCCACACAACTGCCACTCACTGGGTATTTTCTCTTTTTCGGACCAGTCTCTGTAAGCCCTAGAGATGGTTGTGCATGCAAATCCCAGTAGAGCAGCAGTTTTTGAAAAACGCAGACCAGCCCATCTGGCACCAACAACCATGCCATGTTCAAAGTTACTTAAATCCCCTTTCTTTCCCATTCTGATGCTCAGTTTGAAATTCAAGTCATCTTCACCACGTCTAGAGGCCTACATGCACTTTCTGCCAAGTGATTTATGTCACCAAGCAATTGAACATATGGACCTATTAAAGTGGCTGGCGAGTGTATTAGATGTTAACTTTCTGCTTACCTTTTAAAAATGTTCAATAAAGAATAATATGGGGACAAAGGAAAAAAATGACAATTTTTTAAAAAGGTCTTTTAGAGTCCAACTTAGTTACCAGTGAGTGAAGACCCCAGAATTATTGCTCTTACTCCACTGCTACTAATGTGGATACGAGTGCATGCTTGTCTGTGTACATGGGGTGATGCTGTTGGTTTTAACAATTTTTATTACGTTTTTTTTTTTAATTTTAAAGTGTCCTTACGCTTTTGTTGTGAAAAGAACAATTCCCTCTGGGTGATCTATGTACATTGCAGGGAACTTAAACTTTGTAGCAGATTCCTTCCTGTTTCTACTCTAAAAATAAAAGCTGTTTTGTAGTTCTCTTTTGGATTCTGATTGTGAATGGGAGTGATTTAATCAGCGGTTGCATTTGCAGGGCTCTAAGGAGGAAAGCTGCAAGGTCTGCATCCCTTTTTAGAAGTGATTAACCCCTTTGGAGCATCTCACCAAAAATGACATTTTTGATGCAGAGGATACTTAATATCTGACTTTGTATAGACTTCTGGGAAAATAAGCAAGCCAATCAGATGAGCAGGAAAAGGCATTTCTGGAGGCTTTACAAACATCAACTGTATACAGAAGGACTCCAGGTTGCCATATTGCCTTGAATTTTACAGACAACTACAACATTTCAGGCACCATACAGTACATACTCCACAAGAGAATAGACAGGAAAAGGTTATGGTTAGTTTTCAATTTTTGAGGGAACCCACTCTGGGATTCCTCTAGAACACAGATGTCAAACACAAGGCTTGAGGACCAAATCCAGCCCTCCAGGCTATTTCATGTGCCCCCCCCCCCCCTCTCATCTCAGTAAGCAGCAGAAGAGAGTACAGAACTTCTCTGCCAGATCCTATTCAGTGCAGCTGCGGAGAGGCTCATCTGTGCAACCCCACCCTGGGACTCAGCAATTGGCAGCAGAGAGGACAGAATTCCTCCTACAGATCCTGCACCTCTCTGTGCAGCCACAGCACCCCCTCATCTCCAACTCCCTTGGTCTCAGCATTCAGCTGACTCCAGCCCTCCCCTCTGGGCCTCCTCAGACCCTGCAGTTTCTGCTTACCAGCTCTGCCTCCAGCAGGTAAGGGAAGGTGCGCTTGATGTAAGGGAGGGTGGGGTGCTCTAGACATTTAGTCTTACAAATACAGTTGTGTTCAAAATAATAGTGTGTTTGAAAAAAGTGAATAAAGCTCAAAATCCTTCTAATAGTTTTTATTTCCATACACACAAATGCATTGGGAACACTACACATTCTATTCCAAATCAAAACATGAAAAAAAAATATATCAAATTTGTGTCGTTCCTCTAAAAAAAATTTAAGAAAAGTGAATATTAGACTGTAAAAAAAATAGCAGTGTTTGTATTCTTCTTTACAAACTCAAACATTCACTATATAAACTAAAAAACGTTTGAAGATTTTGCTTTCCTTTGAATCACTTAATTAATATTTAGTTGTATAAGCACTGTTTCTGAGAACTGCTGTACATCTGTGTTGCATGGAGTCAACCAACTTCTGGCACCTGTGAACAGGTATTCCAGCCCAGGATGATTGGACTACATTCCACAGTTCTTCTCTATTTCTTGGTTTTGCCTCAGAAACTGCATTTTTGATGTCACACCACAAGTTTTCTATCGGATTAAGATCCGGGGATTGGGCTGGCCACTCCATAACATCAATCTTGTTGGTCTGGAACCAACATGTTGCACGTTTCTTTGTGTGTTTGGGGTCTTTGTCTTGTTGGAACACCCATTTCAAGGGCATTTCCTCTTCAGCATAAGGCAGCATGACCTCTTCAAGTATTCTGATGTATTCAAACTGATCCATGATCTCTGGTATGCGATAAATAGGCCCAACACCGTAGTATGAGAAACATCCCCATATGATGCTTGCGCAACCATGCTTCACAGTGTACTGTGGCTTGAATTCAGTGTTTGGGGGTTGTCTGAAAAACTGTTTCCGGCCACTAGACCCAAAAAGAACAATCTTTCATCAGTCCACAAAATGTTGTGCCATATCTCTTTAGGCCAGTCAATGTGCTCTTTGGCAAATCGTAACCTCTTCAGCACGTCTTTTTTTCAACAGTGGGACTTTGCGGGGCTTCTTGCAGATAGTTTGGCTTCACATAGGCGTCTTCTAATTGTAACAGTACTCACAGGTAACTTTAGACCTTCTATGATCTTCCTGGAGCTGATTGTTGGCGTAGTCCTTGCCATTTTGGCTATTCTTCTATCCATTCGAATTGTAGTTTTTCGCTTTCTTCCACATCTTTCAGGTTTTGGTTGCCATTTTAAAGCATTTGCGATCATTTTAGCTGAGCAGCCTATCATTTTCTGCACTTCTTTATGTTTTTCCCTCTCCACTCAACTTTTTAATCAAGATACGCTGTTCTTCTGAACAATGTCTGGCATGATCCATTTTCCTCAGAATTTGAGAGAGAAATGCACTATAACCAGCATGTATAACATTTGCTGCCTTCCTTCCTTAAATAAGGGCAATAATTGCCACCGGTTTTTCAAAGACTGAATGACTTCACTAAAAGAACTCCATACTGCTATTATTTTGAACATGCCCCTTTAAATTAGTGATTCAATTACACAGAATCAGCAGCATGCACGTCATGACTGTTGGGTCTGTTGGATTTCTATTACTCTACTACACCTGCTAGTAAATTATTTGGCATGTAGAAATATCATATCTACCAAAATCAGTGATTGATCAGGTTAGTGATGTCTGACTGCTATTATTTTGAACACAACTGTACATCTGGCCCTTTGAGGGCCACCATAATGCTGATGGGGCTCGCCATGAAATTGAGTTTGACACCCCTGCTGTAGAGAGTACTCACTTTGATTTTTTGGAGATGTGAAGGAGTAAAATAGGAAGGTTCGCCTCTGTCTCAACTCCCAAAGGGTATCCATACAGCCCATCAATCCACCCCCCCCCCCCCCCATATTGGCACTCTCAATGTAGCAGCCAACTGGGACATGTGTATATCTAAATAGGTTGAGTCCCAAAAGGGGCACTGTGCTACCCTAGGTGTGCCCAGGGCCCCAGAAGGACTGCCAAGGGCTGTCTGCTGCAGCACCTGAGCAATGGGGATTACTTTCTGTGCATTCCTTGGAGCTCTGTTACCAATGCCTAAAGTGGGGTCTGTAGGCTATTTTGGACACAAGCCTCCCTAAGAGGTTAGGAGGACCCACCAGGGAGCAGGAGCCACCCAGGGCTATGATACTCGTGATTCTGCAGATGCATATACCACAAGGCGTAAAAGGGAGTAAAACTTTACATTCTCAGCTTACTTCAGAAGAGCACACATCACAGAGGTGGTTGTCTGGGTCATACCGCTGCAGAGGTCTCTGCCCTGTTTAGCACCATGCAGGTAACTTAACATATTACACTACATGCCAAGGTGGGTACCTAACAAAAGATCCCATGCTCAAATCAACTTTACAGGCCGGCTTCTCTGGCAGTGTCTGGGTATCATCCTTGAAGCGCTCGCAGTGGGGACCGGCCTGGAAACTGCACAAGATGCTGCTGTGGAAACCATGCTGCGAGGAAGATTGATAAAAGAAATTCAGTAAGTAATAAACACAGTACCCTTAATAGAGAGGTGACATTCAACAGCAAACATCAGTAGGCACAGAACTGAGGATTTCTGTGAGGGGGTGGGATTATATACAGTTTATCCAGAAAGTATTCACAGCGCTTAACTTTTGCCACATTGTTATATTACAGCCTTATTCCAAAATAGATTAAATATATTTTTTTTCCTCAACATTCTACAAACAATAATGAAAATGTGAAAGAAGTTAAGGTTTGAAATCTTTGCAATTTATTCAATATAAAAAAAATGAAAAACATAAGTAGTCACAGCCTTTGCCATGACACTCAAAATTGAGCTCTGGTGCATCCTGTTCCCACTGATCATCCTTGAGATGGTTTCCACAACTTGGAGTCCACCTGTGGGAAATTCAGCTGATTGGACATGATTAGGAAAAGCATAAACCTGTCTATATAAGGTCTCACAGTTAACAGTGCATGTCGGAGCACAAACCAAGCCATGAAGTCCAAGGAATTGTCCGTAGACCTCCAAGACAGGATTGTATCAAGGCACAGATCTGGGGAAGGGTACAGAAAACTTCTGCAGCAATGAAGGTCCCAATGAGCACAGTGGCCTCCACCATCCATAAATGGGAGAAGTTTGGAACCACCAGGAATCTTCCTAGAGTGGGCCGCCCAGCTAAAATGAGCGATTGAGGGAGAAGGGCCTTAGCCAGGGAGGTAACCAAGCACCCCATGGTCACTCTGAAAGATCTCCAGCGTTTCTCTGTGGAGAGAGGAGAACCTTCCAGAAGAAAAACCATCTCTGCAGCACTCCGCTAATCAGGCCTGTATGGTAGAGTGGCCAGACGGAAGCCAATCCTCAGTAAAAGGCAAATTGCAGCCCGCCTGGAGTTTGCCAAAAGGCACCTGAGGGACTCTCAGACCATGAGACACAAAACACTCTGGTCTAATGAAACAAAGATTGAACTGTTTGGCCAGAATGCCAAGCATCATGTCTGGAGGGAAACCAGGCACCACTCACCACCTGGCCAATGCCATCCCTACAGTGAAGCATGGTGATGGCAGCATCATGCTGTGGGGCTGTTTTTTCAGTGGCAGGAACTGGGAGACTAGTCAGGATCAAAGGATAGATTAATGCAGCAATGTACAGAGACATCCTTGAAGAAAACCTTTTCCAGAGTACTCTGGACTTTAGACTGGGGCGACGGTTCATCTTTCAACAGGATAACAACCCTAAGCATACAGCCCACATAACAAAGGAGTGGCTACGGGCCAACTCTGTGAATGTCCTGAAGTGGCCCAGCCAGAGCCCAGACTTAAATCTTGAACGTCTCTGGAGATATCTGAAAGTGACTGTGCACCGACGCTCCTTATCCAACTTGATGGAGCTTGAGAGGTATGGCAAAGAAGAATGCGAGAAATTGCCCAAAAATCGTTGTGCCAAGCTTGTAGCATCATACTTAAAACGACTTGAGGCTGTAATTGGTGCTTCAACAAAGTATTGAGCAAAGGCTGTGAATACTTATGTATATGTTTTTATTTTTTTTAATAAATTGCAAAGATTTAAAAACAAACTTATTTTGTCATTATAGGGTATTGGTTGTAGAAAAAAAATTAATTTAATCCATTTTGGAATAAGGCTGTAACATAAAATGTGACAAAAGTTAAGCTCTGTGAATACTTTCTGGATGCACTGTAGGGGTCCACAGTTTAGTCTGTTTTTTTTTTTTTAAACCAGTGTCCAGTCAACTGAAGGTACTTTCCTATAACCCAGTTGTCTCTGAATATGCTCATGTCCTGTACTGGTACTGTATAAATTTCCTGTACTGGTACTGTATAAACAAGTACTGCCCATGTCCTGTACTGGTACTGTATAAACAAGAAAGAGGCCTTGAATATTTCTCTGTATATTGATGTGTGGGTATGGCCTAGACACAGCAAATTAAACAGTTCTGAGAAATGCTATCTTTACCTTTCTTACAATTTTACACCCATAACAACACCCATATACATATTTACACCCATATACATGATGCCAAGCTATTTGTAGTTATCAATGGAACACAAAGGCAGTGATGATCACACTTGTATTACATTGACACTTGCTGCTGCCTTGTAACAGCAGGAAGTGTCAATAGAATGCAAAGCAGCAAATGTGACTTTTTAACATAAACATTCACTGGTGGTGATGCAATCGCTGTCATCCAAAACACATGAATTGGGAATATTCATCTGCAGTAAAATGATTGGTGAAAGTCAGATTTACTGCTTTAAAAAAGTGTAACCCTTTGTGCATCCACCTCCAGCCACTGATAGGAAGACAAAGAATGGAACAGGAGCAGTCATGGGAATGCTAGTGAACCTGCAACAAAATGTTACTTGGTAAAATTAAGCATAGTATTGCTTAGATGTCAGCATAGTGGTCAACATGCACTACACGGACATTCTACATGCACATTTTGAAGCTACAATAACAGCCGCCAATGATGATTCAGATGACCCAGGTGCTCCTCACAGCTCCCACTTTATTTTGGGAAACCGAAAATCAGTCTCAGATTTCACTTGCAGTGTTGCCTGCTCTGGTGTATAATTCATCTGAAAACATATAAAGGCAATCTTTGAAAACTGGTACTGTTTAAAAATTATTTTTTTTCTGCAAATGTGTAAAATCCATTTCTTTGAGTACATCACAGGACACAGAGCAGGCTATTCATGACTGTGGGTTATATGCCACGTATAGGTGAATGGACACGGGCAGATCAATCAAACAGGAGGTACTCCTCTATATAGCCCCTCCTACACAGGAAGTGCTTCAGTTTTTATAGCAAACAACAAAATTCCAGAAAGATGGGAGGGAGCTCGGTGTCCTCTGATGTACTCCAAGAAATGGATTTTACAGGTAAGTATGTAGAAAAAAAATCCAATTTTCTTTATCTTACAGCACGGGACACAGAGCAGGCTATTCATGACTATGTGGGATGTCCTAAAGCAATAAATCTGAGGGGTGAGTGACACCATATTAACCACCATCAATCCCAAAGGTCCTACTCAGCTGTACGTGACAAGCTGCAGCCAAAGGCAGAATCTTCCACAACTCTGACATCTACCTGTGTAAACCTTGTGAATGTATGAACTGAAGACCATGGAGTGGCCTTGCAAGCCTGAGCCATTGACGCCTGATGGCAGATAGCCAAAGATGCTTTCACACTCCTGGTAGAGTGTGCTCTCACCCGAAAAGGTGGAACCTTATTCTTCAAACCATGAAGAGATTACCTGGCGGATCCAATGAGAATTGGTCAACATTGATGCCGACTGCCCTTCCTGGATTCCTGACCCGTGCCGCCAAACTCAAGTAGATCCTGACCACCCGAATTACATTCAGAGTATACAGCGATATTTCCCCTGCTGACTGTGAACTAGAAAAAAAAAAAGGCAAGACACTATCTTAATTCAAGTGAAAACTAGAAACCACTCTAGGCAAGAAGATGGATGAGGAGGCAACATCATCTTATCATCATGATGCAAGACCAAAAATGGCACCTTACATTAGTGTCTCCAGCTCTGACACTCTTTCTGCCGAAGTGATAGTAATCAAAGAAGCCACCTACTGAGTGAAAGGATTAAGTTTCTTTAATTGGTTAAAAAGGTGGCTTCTGCAAGGACAGCCAAGACCAAGTTCAAGTCCCAAGGACACAAGAATGACCTGACAGATGGGACTGTCTGTATTACACCCTGCATGAAGTATGAATCAAGGAGTGAGAAACAACAGTCTCTGGGGAAAAAATGGATATAGCAGAAATTTGACCCTTTAAAGCAGTGGTTCTCAACCTTTCTAATGCCGCGACCCCTTAATACAGTTCCTCATGTTGTGGTGACCCCCAACCATAAAATTATTTTCATTGCTACTTCATAACTGTAATTTTGCAGTGGGAGGAGTAGTGCCATGTCATTGGTGTCAGTGGAAGGAGTAGTGCCCCATCACTGATGTCAGTGGGATGAATAGTGCCCCATCGTTGGTATCAGTGGGAGGAATAGTGCCCCATCGTTGGTATCAGTGGGAGGAATAGTGCCCCATCGTTGGTATCAGTGGGAGGAATAGTGCCCCATCGTTGGTATCAGTGGGAGGAATAGTGCCCCATCGTTGGTATCAGTGGGAGGAATAGTGCCCCATCGTTGGTATCAGTGGGAGGAATAGTGCCCCATCACTGATGTCAGTGGGATGAATAGTGCCCCATCACTGGTGTCAGTGGGAGGAATAGTGCCCCATCACTGATGTCAGTGGGATGCATAGTGCCCCATCGTTGGTGTCAGTGGGAGGAATAGTGCCCCATCGTTGGTGTCAGTGGGAGGAATAGTGCCCCATCGTTGGTGTCAGTGGGAGGAATAGTGCCCCATCGTTGGTGTCAGTGGGAGGAATAGTGCCCCATCGTTGGTGTCAGTGGGAGGAATAGTGCCCCATCGTTGGTGTCAGTGGGAGGAATAGTGCCCCATCGTTGGTGTCAGTGGGAGGAATAGTGCCCCATCGTTGGTGTCAGTGGGAGGAATAGTGCCCCATCGTTGGTGTCAGTGGGAGGAATAGTGCCCCATCGTTGGTGTCAGTGGGAGGAATAGTGCCCCATCGTTGGTGTCAGTGGGAGGAATAGTGCCCCATCGTTGGTGTCAGTGGGAGGAATAGTGCCCCATCGTTGGTGTCAGTGGGAGGAATAGTGCCCCATCGTTGGTGTCAGTGGGAGGAATAGTGCCCCATCGTTGGTGTCAGTGGGAGGAATAGTGCCCCATCGTTGGTGTCAGTGGGAGGAATAGTGCCCCATCGTTGGTGTCAGTGGGAGGAATAGTGCCCCATCGTTGGAGTCAGTGGGAGGAATAGTGCCCCATCGTTGGTGTCAGTGGGAGGAGTAGTGCCACATCGTTGGTGTCAGTGGGAGGAGTAGTGCCCCATCATTGGTGTCAGTGGGAGGAGTAGTGCCCCATCATTGGTGTCAGTGGGAGGAGTAGTGCCCCATCATTGGTGTCAGTGGGAGGAGTAGTGCCCCATCACTGGTGTCAGTGGGGGGAGTAGTGCCCCATCACTGGTGTCAGTGGGGGGAGTAGTGCCCCATCACTGGTGTCAGTGGGAGGAGTAGTGCCACATCATTGGTGTCAGTGGGAGGAGTAGTGCCCCATCATTGGTGTCAGTGGGAGGAGCAGTGCCCCATCATTGGTGTCAGTGGGGGGAGTAGTGCCCCATCATTGGTGTCAGTGGGAGGAGTAGTGCCCCATCACTGGTGTAAGTGGGGGGAGTAGTGCCCCATCACTGGTGTCAGTGGGAGTAGTGCCCCATCACTGGTGTCAGTGGGAGTAGTGCCCCATCACTGGTGTCAGTGGGAGGAATAGTGCCACATCATTGGTGTCAGTGGGAGGAATAGTGCCCCATCATTGATGTCAGTGTGGTGGAGGGGAGAATAGTGGGAGTGTCAGTGGGAGGAATAGTGCCCCATCACTGGTGTCAGTGGGGGGAGTAGTGCCCCATCACTGGTGTCAGTGGGAGGAATAGTGCCACATCATTGGTGTCAGTGGGAGGAATAGTGCCCCATCATTGGTGTCAGTGGGAGGAATAGTGCCCCATCATTGATGTCAGTGTGGTGGAGGGGAGAATAGTGCCCCATCATTGGTGTCAGTGGGGGGAGTAGTGCTCCATCACTGGTGTCAGTGGGGGGAGTAGTGCCCCATCACTGGTGTCAGTGGGAGGAGTAGTGCTCCATCACTGGTGTCAGTGGGAGGAATAGTGCCACATCATTGGTGTCAGTGGGAGGAATAGTGCCCCATCATTGGTATCAGTGGGAGGAGTAGTGCCCCATCATTGGTGTCAGTGGGAGGAGTAGTGCCCCATCATTGGTGTCAGTGGGAGGAGTAGTGCCCCATCATTGGTGTCAGTGGGAGGAATAGTGCCCCATCACTGGTGTCAGTGGGGGGAGTAGTGCCCCATCATTGGTGTCAGTGGGGGGAGTAGTGCCCCATCATTGGTGTCAGTGGGAGGAATAGTGCCCCATCACTGGTGTCAGTGGGGGGAGTAGTGCCCCATCACTGGTGTCAGTGGGAGTAGTGCCCCATCACTGGTGACAGTGGGAGGAATAGTGCCACATCATTGGTGTCAGTGGGAGGAATAGTGCCCCATCATTGGTGTCAGTGGGAGGAATAGTGCCCCATCATTGATGTCAGTGTGGTGGAGGGGAGAATAGTGCCCCATCATTGGGGTCGGGGGGGGGAAATAGTGTCCCATCGTTGGTGTCAGTGGGGGGGGGGAATAGTGCCCCATCGTTGGTGTCAGTGGGGGGAGGAATAGTGCCCCATCATTGATGTCAGTGTGGTGGAGGGGAGAATAGTGCCCCATCATTGGGGTCGGGGGGGGGGGAAATAGTGCCCCATCGTTGGTGTCAGTGGGGGGAGGAATAGTGCCCCATCGTTGGTGTCAGTGGGGGGAGGAATAGTGCCCCATCGTTGGTGTCAGTGGGGGGAGGAATAGTGCCCCATCGTTGGTGTCAGTGGGGGGAGGAATAGTGCCCCATCGTTGGTGTCAGTGGGGGGAGGAATAGTGCCCCATCGTTGGTGTCAGTGGGGGGAGGAATAGTGCCACATCGTTGGTGTCAGTGGGGGGAGGAATAGTGCCACATCGTTGGTGTCAGTGGGGGGAGGAATAGTGCCACATCGTTGGTGTCAGTGGGGGGAGGAATAGTGCCCCATCGTTGGTGTCAGTGGGGGGAGGAATAGTGCCCCATCGTTGGTGTCAGTTGGGGGAGGAATAGTGCCCCATCGTTGGTGTCAGTGGGGGGAGGAATAGTGCCCCATCGTTGGTGTCAGTGGGGGGAGGAATAGTGCCCCATCGTTGGTGTCAGTGGGGGGAGGAATAGTGCCCCATCGTTGGTATTAGTGACACAAATGATGGGGCACTATTCCTCCCACTGACACCAATGATACTTACTTTGCTGACCCCTGCTCCAGCCTGGGCTCGCTCTCTCACTTACCTGTCAGCTGTCTTCCTTCTCTGGCCGCTCTCCTCTTCACTCGCTCCGGCAGCTCCCTCGGTCTTCTTTGATGTACGCGCGCTGCCGCTCGGCTCCTCCTCTCCAAGCTCCACCTCCTCGCCGGTGATTGGCCGCCTGTGTGCCTCTCCTGAGCTACAGTTCCGGTGGCCAATCAGCGGCGAGGAGGCGGAGCTGCTGAGCGATCCCGGAGGTGTGGCCAGGTGACAGCAGCGTATCATCCCGCCCACACATCGCCGGAGACTGCAGCGGTGTCTCGGTTCCTAAGACCATCGGAAATATGTGTTTTCCGATGGTCTTAGGCGACCCCTGGGAAATGGTCGTTCGACCCCCAGGTTGAGAACCGCTGCTTTAAAGGTTAATTTAAGTTCCCCTCTCGACTGGAAAAAGGAGAAAAACCTTTCAATCACACATTTCCACGGGTGCCACTTCCTAGCTTCAGACCAGGCATTTAAAATCTCCAGGTCCTGTAATGGAAGCTTCCTGAAGTTGGCTTCATGGCACTCAACAGAGTGGAGAAAACAGGACCCAAAACCCCCTGCTCTTTTCAGACTTTGACTTCAATCCTAGCAATCGAAAAGCAGGATATATTACTGGACCCAAGACAATAGGTCTGGGCGGACCGGAAGTGCCCAAGAAGCAACTATACACTATGTTGTTGTACAAGCCCTCCTGGGCTAGGCCGGGCTACAACTATAAACAGTGTTACCTCCTCCTAGATCCAACGCAAACGACATGGCAATAGTTGAATTGGGGGAAGGCACAGATTAGGGGAACTGGTCCCTAAGGTGTTTCCAGTGCATCTACCCCTATTGCCAGGGGGACTCTTGTCCTGGACACAAGTCTAACTTGTTGTAGAACCTGGAAGTCAGTAGATTCACATCCAGTGTTCCCCAATGCTGGCAGATTGCCGATAACATCTTGGGATGCAGGACCACTCTACTGGTATCAGCTGCTGAGCTCTAGGGAAAAAAAACGCCTGCAGTTTCTATACCTGGAATGCAAATGCTGGTCTGCCCCAGACAGAATGTGGTTCACCTTTTACTGAACCTCACGACTCCTGGTGCTGCCCTGGTGGTTGATATATGCTACTGCCGTGGCATTGTCGGACCGAATTCTGACCAAAAACCTGTGCCATTGGTTTGTCCAATAATCCAGAGCAAGGCGTACTGCACGAAGTTCCAAGATATTGATGGGCAGTATTCTCTTCGGTGGAGATCAAGTCCCCTGATCTGTAGCCACCTCCAAACCAGCCCCCCTAACCAGAGAGACTGGCATCGGTGGTTATATCTTCCATATCACTGGAAGGAAAAATTACCCCTTCTCCTGATTCTGAACAACCAACCACCAATTCAGACTCTGCAATAGCCTGGAGACAAAGCCCTCACCGACAATCCAATGCTTGGACCTTCATGATCCAGACAGAATGTTCCTCTACAAAAGACCTTTAGTGGAACCGAATGTAGGAAACCGCTTCAAAGTAGATACCATTTCCTCATGGAGAGACATATTGAAGGATACCTTTTGCTTCTTATATTTTGCTGTAAACTTGAAACCGACTGCTTCTGAGCAAAGGAACATTGAGGCATTCTGAGATTGACACCCCAGTGCCAGGAGCTTTGTGAACACTCAGGGGGCTGAAGACAGCCCAAGGGGCAGTTCCCCCAAAACAAACAGTGGCAATTCTTTATTGCAAATCTCTGAAACCCATGATGAGCGTGCAAAATTGGCGCACAAAGATATGCGTCATTGAGAACTATGGGCACCTGAAATCTATCTCTTGCAGAGAGGCTACCACTGATCAGACCAATTCCATCTGAAACCAAAGGACGTCTAGACTTATATCTAGTGTCTTGAGATCTAAGATATAGGGTGTATCAGAAACAGTTGCACAAGCCCCCTTGGATTACGCAGGCTAATGCAGTGTATAATCGTGTCCTCTCTGGTCATGCAGCTCCCCCACAGGTAATACTCACACATTGTCATCCAGCCATAGACTGTCCATGTCCTAGCTATCTCTCAAGGGCCTCACTAATCCGTCAGCCCACATGTGACTTCAAGCATAAGCCAAAATAGCAGCCCCTCTACTTCCTGCCTCCACTGCACAAGAGAAGGCTATAGAGAGTGGTCCCATGGCCTCTAGTGGCTGGAGGAGAAAACTGAAGCCCAATACTCCTTCAGAGATACACAGAGCATGGCCTGGCCAGACCAAACAGTACACTGTCCCAGTGGCCAATGGGAGAATGGCCAGTCAGATTTTCAAACACTGCAAATGTAAACTTACCATTCCTGCCGTAGGACTCTGAATCATAACAGGAGTCCAACCATCATGACGGCCCTGTCATAAAAGACCTTCAAGGACTCTGTCCCCCTTACATCTGGGGTCCTGCCCCTTGGACCTGTATAGTACCCTGCTGGAAAACACCTTGGTCAGAAAAACACTGCACAGGGTTCCATTATGCAGGGTCCAGCATTGTAAGGCTGCATTACAGACACACCTCGAGGATTCTCCTCTCCTATCCAAAGAGGCTCAGATACCATCCATTTTGGCTAACAGCTTTTCAAATGGATTCAATCGAAGTCCTTGATTCTCAGCAGAACTGTTTTAGACCTCCAAGTATACTCCAAGAGCACACGCAGCACATCAGTGACATCTACCTTACAAACACTGGCGAAAAAACTGAAGTACTTCCTGTATAGGAGGGGTTATGTTGGAGAAGACTTCCTGTTTGATTTATCTGCTAGTGTCCATTCCTCTATAGGTGGCATATAACTCGCATTGTCATGAATAACCTGCTCTGTATCCCGTGATGTACGTAAAGAAATGCCAATCAAAAATATGAGTTCGGGAAAAGGTCCTGCTATTAGGCTTGCTAGAAGCTTGGATTGACAGGTACAATTCATGCAAAAGCCGACTGTCCTGTAGCACCAAGAGGTGTTAAATAAAAAGTTACAGCAATTTCAATCTGTATAGCAGTTACATACATGAAAAGATTCAAAGGATACACTACCAGACTCTGGATTTGGTACCAAAATAATCATTTTATTGTTTTTTTAATTCCAAAAGTATCATTTGCATATAAATATCCTTCCCAATGTAGAGATGTCATTGAACAATATAAAATGGTGGTGCACATCAGAAACTGAAGAAAGTAGTGGTGTAGTTATATTAAGGCAGGCAATTCTCCTCTTCATGTACCTGCTAGAAACACTATTGTTGGCGCAGAACAAGCGTTATTTTACTGACCCTCCTTTTAACAAAAATATAGCTAAAAGATAAAAACGTGACATATGCTTGAATTTCTAAAGCTGAACACCAGGCAGATAGACGCAAGTGAATGCAACTCTGTATTCATTCTTAAATAAAAAAATTTCTCAGAGCAGCAATCAGACAGAGCAATTTAGTGTGCTGCATGCAAATGCACAGACAAGCAATATGCTGATAGGAGGAGAGAGCAGAAAGATTACCTCATTAGCCAGTGGCTGCTCTTTCACTGTCCAGTCAGCAGACGGGAGGTGGAGTGAGGAATCCACTGAATGCTTATTACAGTATTATAAGAGAAAGTGGTGTCCACTGGCCTGGCTGTGATGAGTGGCATGTAAATGACAGAACTGGATCAGCAGGAATACAAATACTTTAGCAGGTAAAAAGTAGCTCTTTATATGTTTCCTCTACACATTTAGCCACTTGCCTGGGGTTCAGCTTTAAAGAGCAAGTTTTCCCTTTCCAAAAAGCGCACTATACTATCCCCATCAGTGGCTTTCACAGGAGAGAGTACATTCTGCAAATGTGCAGCCTGAAAGAACGGACAGCACTCCCTCCCATGGCACTTGGGGGAGCTGGTCCTAACAGCTGCTTCGTCCCTACAATAGTTCAGGACAGAGATATCAAAGACTGCAGAAGATTTCAAGAGGGCTTCTTTTTAATGTGGTTTTGGCCTAGGTTCTTTAAACAGTAAGGGAGCCCTGGCTATCAGTTAGGTTTAGCACACTATACTGCTATACCCATATGTGGCAGCACAGTGTGCTTTATGGTAAAGATGAACTTAAACTTTAAGTGGTTAGAGTTCACCTCTATTCAAAATGAGATCTGTTTTAGGTAGATGGGAGTTGGCTGCATCAAAACCACAGCAAGATAAACCCATTAGAGTTCACAGCTCTCTCTCCACCCATGCAGGAATTTACAGCCTAAACCCCTCAGAGTTATATACACACAAATAGTATAGGCTAGTTTAGGTGTAAGCCAGCTAGCCTACCCACATGGTTTTGGAAGGGTGGGAGGCACATTCTAACAAAGAGAGAAAGAGTTCAGTCTTGCCAAGGTGAGATACCTTCAAAACTGGAATGAAACATTACAGCAGATGAGAACAGCTAAAAGATCTCCCTAGAAAAAAACCCAAGATAATATGACGACACAATTATAAATTGAAATATTCATTTTAAAAAATTATATCAATTTTGGGTGGACTAAATCTTTAATACTGGCAGCGGTAAACTACTAACAAATGCTGCCTTTGAATTAATTTAATATACATCTTCTTAAACAGAATACAACATCTTAAACTATTTTTTAATAAGTTCCAATGAGTTTGTAATTCAAATGAAGCACTTTTGGGTGGATATAAGTGATGGGAAGAGTGTTGCCTTTTACAAAGTGAGAACACTATCCTGCCAATCAAGGATGTAGGAAAACATGGCTACTAGAGAGCTGCAGCAGGGTGATCTTATTTAGAAAAAGGGGGAAGGGTTTAATTCCAACCAGTCACAATTCAACTGGCTGATCATATCTACATTCTTGAACACATGCTCTTTAGCTTCAATGCACAAAATGCCAAAGAATGAAGGACAAACTTGCAATCCTTCAGATTATAATGTTATCAGACTTTCACTTGAATGATCCTGCTGGTTAAAAATGTACTGCAGTCAATTCATGCCAAAAGATACTATTATTGTCATGGGCAGATTGGGATATTAGACAAGCTGTTCCCCTGAGAAAAGACTGGAATCTGAGATTTCTACTGTGTACAAAGATGTGCACTCAAATGCAAGCAAGTATATTTATTTACGTATATCAAAAAAAGTTGCGCTACAACCAAACCTCAAGCTGTTGGCACAAAAAAAGTGTATATAATGAAATTCAAAGGTAAGATACTGCTCTGCTAAAGTATATGTGAATAATCCAATCTATAAAAGATCAAACACAGTTTAAATAATGCACACAATACATCAAAAACTTGTGTGCAAAATTTTGTGAAGAACAAAGTTCCATATAATCAAGTCCGTGTCAAAAAGTTGCAAGTCCAAACTCGATCTGCGAACACTGAGGTCACTATTGCGTGTTCACAGATGGAGTTTGGACTTATCACTTTTTTACACGGACTTTATTATGTGGGATTTTGTTCTATGTTATTGTGTACATTATTTAAACTGGTAATTTTTAGATACAAATTAGCGAAGCTCCATCTCTTATCTTTGAAGTATATTAATATAACAGCTATTGAAAAAAAAAAAAATAAAAAACAGTTCAGCACGCAGTGTTACGCCATCGTACGGATTCAAATATCATCTAACACTGGTGGGGCAGGTTAAAGTAAACCTGTACTGAGAGAAAATAGAGGCAGCCATTGTTGACCTCCTCCTGAAAATGGTAGATTCCTGGCTGCCTCTGAACTTAAACACTCTGAGCCATTGATCCAAAAAAAGTACATAGAAGTCAGAACTGCTGATCTGTATACTAATTCTGTCTTGATAACTCGGACCAGAAGACAGGCAACTAGCATTTTCAGGCGTAGAAGTCTATCACTTTTCTCTCTGAGTTACTGGATGAATACGAGCATTTAAAATAGAACTTTTTTTTCTCCATTTTGGATAGAGTAAGGGAGGGTTATAAATAAAGGTTTTTGTTTTGCCATGTGTCCCATGGGAGAGATTTACCTTCACTTTCTGTTCCATTTCCAAAACAGGAAGTGAGAGGAAATCCCTTTAAATTGAAGGGAATCTCTTGGGGGCCACCAGGTCACCAGAAGATTTCCCCTCTATTGCTTTTCTGTGGACAACCCAAAATGTGTGATTTTTTTACTTTCAATGGTGATGGCAAACAGGACAAATAGAGAAAGTGATTCTCCCCAATGGGGACACAGACATCAATAAAAACAGAGGTGTTCTAGTCCTTCTCCACTCTATCCAAATCAAAAAAAAAAAAAAAAGGGTTGCCTTTCGTTTAGTTAGGAAGGCAATTATTAGGTCATGTTTTCTTCCAGTAAGATGAAGCAATGAAATTGTTACCATTCCAAAAAAATATACAAAAAAATAAAGTAGTTAATAAAAATATTCAGTAGCTTTAGTTATTTCTCTCCACCTGCTAAGCAACCTCAGGCATATCAGTTACAATAATCTCTATTAAACAAGACAGACTAACATGTTTGTTCTCCCTAAATAGTACATTTTTACTTATTTTTACTTAACGATTTAATTCAATTATTCAAATAATGAGCATTAGCTGATACCTGTAAAACGTTTAATGTCTCTATTTTTTCAGACCTTGTCCACAAGCACCAATGTGCTTCACAACATTCTGCAAGCTCCTTAGAATCAGAGACTGTAAAACTGTATAAACACCAAGAAAAGTAGAAGTTAAATAAAATGTCTGTCCTGCATCAAAGCTAATTCAGATGAAGTGCTATCAGTGCTGGTGTATGCCAGTCCTTAAAGTGACTCTGTCGCTGATTTAAAAAAAAAAAAAAAAAGCCCACCCTGCAAAAGACTATTTATACTTACCGGATGAGCCACACATTCTTAAAGTCTTTTTCATTTTTTTTTAGCAAAATTGGCTGCAGACTTTCAGCATCTGTCACACATTTCCAGGTATGCTGGATGTCTGTGGTTCCACCCAACAGCTTCTACTACTGTGGCTGCAGGGTAGAACCAAAGCACTTCTAGGATTCTGAGATGCTAAAGATTTTAACAGTGGGTTCCTTTGGGGAAAAAAGCAAAAGAAATGAAGAACAGGCAGAGGGACAGTTAAGTATATTTTCTTTGGGTGTACTATTTTTAATATCCCTACAGAGTCATTCTCAAGGAATTTTTAATATATAGATTCTTTTTAACCAGTCTGCAGAATCTAATATGGGCCTAGATTCAGTTTTGTGGGAAACAAGCACCAAAAAGAATTTCTGAAAACTCAGAGCAGCTCACAACCTGGATACACTTTCTATTTACAGTAAGACAACAGGAAATAAAGAATAGGATGTTCAGGACAATCCCAGATATCGGCCAAAGCAACGAATACCAAAAAGAACCTGCTAAAAATGCTTGTACAAAAGTGGTGAAAGGACAGCTTTCTGCAACAATCCATTCAATGACAGAAGGCCATCTTTATCGTGTTCATGGGATCTTTCAGAGAGGAATCACTGAGATGTAAGTCAGTTAAGACTGGGGTTTGCATCTCCTGGATTTCTCAAGGTCACTATAGTGCAATGAAGACAGTACAGATAGCACAGTTGTTAAAGCCATCACAACAGACCATAAAATCCTTTTTCCAACTGAATTCTGCCTTCCTTTAATATTTAATTATAGGCACTGTATACAGAACAACACTTCGCTGCTTCTGCAAACAGTAATCCCAGCCTTTCAGCGTTAACCTCTAAGGGTTCAAGAGGCACATTTTAGAAGATGTAGTGTCTAACGGACAACAGCCCATGACTGCTTAAAACGCAGCTGTATGCGAAGCTCAGTATGAGCACCGGGTATCATCATTCCTATACAGCTTGATGTTCAACTGGAAGATCAAAGAAAAGATGGAGAAAGGCTAACTATTGTAAGAATGTAATTCAAAAAGGAAGAAAAATCATGAGCAAATAAAGTGGCAGTTGACGTTTTATGATAAGTCTTCAGAAAGCTGTTGTGCTTGATCGGGTTGCATCCTTATAGCTTCTTCATATCCAAGAGGCTGCAAAGAGTCTTCCCTTCAGCAGATCATCTTCATGATTTCCCAGCCTTCTTCTGAGACTTGCTCTCTCTGTCTGAAAATCCTCCACCATACTGCTCCATTACTGGAGGTTTCAGAGAAGAGGAATCCATAAACATGCTGGGAATGTCACTTCCAAAATAGATCTTATTGTTCGCTGATATGGCTTGATACTTTATGAGCTCCAGATACTGCGGTGTCAGTTTTAACTGAAAAGGAGAATGTGACAAATGTAGAGATACATAGTAAGTTAATGCACATAGAAAAGAGAGATCCAGAAACAAATCTATTTCTCAGCTATTAATTATCCTTAAATGAGAAGTAGGGCCAAGTTATTTTGGCTAGATCTCTCCTATGGAGCAGAGGAGTGAACTTCGTTCTGCACTCCTGTGACCCCCTTGTAGCTGGCTAAAACCCACTATCATCTGACATCACCCAGCTGGAGGGGCAGAGCAGAGAGCCAGTGACCTACAGTCACCAGCTCTCTGCAGACTGAATACAAAGAAATGAGCCATCAGCCGGCAGGGGACAGCTGCAGCTGGGTTTGGTCTGCAGCCATCTAGATATGATTTTTTTGCTTTTATTCTTTTCCCAAACTTCTCTTAAGGTAAACCTGTCATAAACCTGGGAAATTTAAACTAAGGTGAGAACATTTCTTAAAGTGTTACTAAACCCAGGACCCTGCATTCACTATATCTGCTCTCCCACAGTACACAAAATGTGGAAGTGCAATTATTTTAGTAAATATAAACTGCTAAATACCTTTTATCATCAGCAGTTAGAGCAGTCTTGTGACTTCAGCAGAGCACTGGTTAAAAAGTTTTTTTTCTGATCTAGAAGGATGCAAAACCCCTGACTTTTGTCTAGACTGTGCTGATCGGCCCTGTGCTGATTACATGCACTCTCCTAAAAAAAAAAAAAAAAAAATCTCTCTAGCAATACACACTAAACTGAGCATGTGCTACGGGTTAGGTCTGTCTTATCAGGTGGACATCTGAACAAGAGGAGGGACAGAGAAAATGGTTACTGTTGTGGGTTTAGTAACACTATAAAGCTTGTTTTAGTAACAACTTTTTTCAGGTAAATGTCCCTCTTACCTTGTTAGCCTCTGCAAACTTCTCAGCAGTGTAAAATTCAGCATCCGCTCTGGCTCTTTCCCTAGCAAGGTAAGCTGAATCTGAGATGAGAACACAAAGGGCAGGTGTTAATCAGCAAGCTAAATCAAATATGACCTCCAGTCTTACCTTCCATCTTGCACAGTTGCACAAGCTCCTCTCCTATACTAGAATTATTCATTTTGATTTCACTGAATACTGTGAGCTTCTAACAATGTGCATTAGAAACTGCAGCAAGTCAAACAACTAGCCATTTCCTCCCCAGCCTTACTGTACCTGGCTCATCCCTTTTATTAATTTCCTTCAATCTTGGAGGCTCAACATCACATGTAGGCAACACCTAGGGCAGTCTGAAGGAATGGGCATTTCTAAGCAGACTGCTTTTGGATGCAAACAGCCAGCCACCCGTCAATGAACTTCAACATAATTTCTCCCAAGAGCCAGCTGACTCCTTGCATCAGGGCAAATGGCTCTTGAGAAGAGTACTGGGGGGGATTGGGTGCTGTGATGTTTTCAGGAAACCATGTGCACCTCCCACTAGCCATGATCAGCCTGCATTGCATAGCAAAACAGAAAATGAAAAGACTGTATTTAAAAATATCATTGAATATTTTATGATGGGGAAATAGGAGAAAAACAGGAAGCAAAAGTATAAAAACAGCTTAAATCTCAGTATTTCTGCTAAAATGTCAAATAAGTGCGTAACACCGGTGATGTCTAAAGCAGAACCCAGGGCAAATAGCTAAATACACATTTTCAGTTTTATTAACCTAATGTACGGTTTACTATCTTACTGTTAAGCCAGTCTTGTGTTTCACACACATCTGCATAGTGAATGAGCCGTAATGTAGGTGGACCATTCTCCTTCAGATCAGAATGTCAGAGTGAAGTTTTAAAGGATAATTTCACCTTTAAAAAAGAATTATAAATGCACATTTTTTTGGCAGGTAAAATAATGTGCATTATTTTTTTCTTGAAAGCCTGTAAAGCGGTGCACCCACCCGTGATCTGCAATGTCAGGCTCTTGCAGATTTTCAGTACAGTCAGCCCATACCAGCAGAGAGTTACTGAATCTAGGAAGCTCAGTGGACCACAAGAGCAGTCATCAGTGCCCCGGAATTCATTGAGAACTGCAAGCTGTCTGCCGCAATGACTGACGGTATTTGTAGGCATTTGGTCACAGAACTCTGTGAATGAATGCCACGGCTGTGGGGGCGGAGCTCTGCAGTTTTCAAATGTGACAGTAGGTGTGGAGAGAATATCCCCCACACAACATCACAAGAAATGAGTGGATGAGCAACATGTTACATGTTCTACTCTAAATATAGGTGTAACATCTTGAGAAAGGTGAACTTATCCTATAACTAATTTACATACTTGTTCCAGATAGTGCCTCACATTATGTCAGGTATGGAACTAGCATTTTGTGAAGCAGCAGTCAGCCATATCAGCATCCATATTCTCTTGGTATAGGTTCCTTTAATGTCCATCTATGTAGCATACTAATAAAGTATAATTTTATTAAACCATGAGGTGCAATGTCAAATTTCACCAGCTGGTGGCACCTCTAACTATACAAAACAGTCCGAAGCCGATGTGAGATTTGCATTAAAACTAAAACATTTTTCAATTTGCTTATATGGCTATATTCTAGTAAACTACACTGGTGAACATCTTAAATGCAGTACCTATAAAACACTAGAACGTTTAGTCTATGAATTATCACTTTGGCATTTCTATTTCAAGGCATTTTAGAAGTAATATACAGCAAAGTTACACTGCAATTTTTGCTTGATTTAAATTATTGTATTTTAAGTGGATCTGTTCATTGTGCCTTGAACTGAAATTATGAGCAGAGAAAGCAGAACCCCATAGCAGCAGCTGACCAGGACTAAACCATTGGAAACCTTTAGGACGGTATGCATGCTTGCTGTTTATTGCAAAACCGATGACAAAATCAGCATGGGCACAAATAAGACAATGAACAGGCTCTATGGCAGGGGTACTGAATTCAAGTACATGGAGGTCCAATCAGTAAAAGATTCTTCCAACGAGGTCTGGATCGCATGTTTGTGCCATGACTCAAATTCTTCACATCACAACCCCTATCTCCTCTTAGGTTCATTACCTTGTAGCTGGAGAACGTTTGTGAAATTGAACGTGGTTCCACCCCGCATGGAAATGTGCTGTACTTCATCAGGTGGGCAGGGGTACCACTAGTTCCTAAATGCACCCTCACACATCGCCACCTATGGCACATTTTCACATACACCAAGCGGCTTGGTGCAGCGCAATTTTAAAAGCAGGGTCAGGAACTTCTTTACGGTCTCTCTTTAGGGTAAGGCAGCACTTTAAAATGAATGGGCTGCCCAACATGCGACACGTGCATGCAAAGTCCCTCTCTTCCCTGCCCTTCACATCAAAATCCCTCTTCACATTACTCTCCTCAGCCCACCCATAATTGTTCTCACCCCCCCTCATAATTGTCCTTTGCCCCATTACTGTCCTCAGCCCCCCCATTAGTGACCTAAGTCCAGCCATAAATGTCCTCAGCCCCCTATTACATTACTGTCCTCAGTCCCCCGCCTCACATTAATGTCCTCTGGCTCCGCCCACTAACATTACTGTCCTCTGTTACACACACTACAGTTCTCAGCCCCCCTATAACTGTCCTTAGCCCCCATTACGGTCCTCTGCTCTCCCATAATTGTCCTCAGCCCCCCATTACATTACTGTCCTCAGCCTCCCTCACATTACTGTCCTCAGTCCGCCGCCTCACATTAATGTCCTCTGGCTCCCCCCCCACTAACATTGCTGTCCTCTGCCCCCCCCCCCCCCACCCACACACACACAAACATAACAGTTCTCGGCCCCCCTATAATTGCCCCCATTACTGTCCTCTGCTCTCCCATAATTGTCCTCAGCCCCCCATTACATTACTGTCCTCAGCCTCCCTCACATTACTGTCCTCAGTCCCCAGCCTCACATTAATGTCCTCTGGCCCCCCCACTAACATTACTGTCCTTGGTCCCCCCCCCCCCACACACATTACAGTTCTCAGCCCCCCTATAATTGTCCTCAGCTCCCCCATAAATGTCCTCAGCTACCACATAATTGTCCTCAGTTCTCAGCCCCCCTACAATTGTCCTTAGCCCCCATTACTGTCCTCTGCTCTCCCATAATTGTCCTCAGCCCCCCCATTACTGTTCTATCTCCCCATTAATGTCTTAAGCAGCCTTACTTCACATTCTCTCCCTCCCTCCTGTCCTACCTTACACAGGAGAGCAAGAGGCACAGGAAGATTGGACAGAGGCCGGAAGCTGCAAGCTGGTGATTGGTTGCTAGGGCTGAACTAGCAACCAATCAGCTGCCTGGTAGCTCGGGAAACAAACCCGCCATACTGAGCTGTCTATCCTCCCGCTGGAAGCTACAAGGATTACAGCGGTGACGGCTGCAGGGCGCAACAGGCTTCTCAATAGTACGACCACGGCAGTCTGGGCAGGATAGGGAGTTGGTCTGCCATTTAGTGATGCTGGCTCTATGGAAATGATTTACTAAAACTGGAGTGCACAAAATCTGTTTTAAAACAAAAAAACTGAACTAAACTATTTTACAATATTTCATGATATCTTTCTTCCAGGTCAAACTCTATTAACCTTTTGAATGGATCATCAGCCAAAACCCTTTGTTCAAACTGAAAATAGTGATGGAGGGTTAGAACTTCTATCAGCTCTTAAATGTATATTCTCAGTTTTTATCAAAATGATTTTCGGTCATATGTTAGCAAGTTGTACCCCCACAGAGGAGATTTCTCTTTTCTGTCTGACACCTGTCCCCTGGACAGGAAATGAAGGGAAGTTTTCCTCATGAATAAAATCCTAAAAAGACTTCTAAACTCACTGTGCTAGCAAATGAGTTTTTATTGCTGCCAGTATACCATGGGACCCTGGGGAGGGATTGCCCATCTTTCCTGTTTTGACACACAACAAGGGGAAGCTTTTCTGTCAATTCTTGCTCTGTCTGACACCTGTTAAATAGGCTGCAAATGAGGAGGATATTTTGTCAAAACAAGGACACAGAAAGTAACTAAACCCATTTATTTAACAGTGCAATATAAAAAGTTACATTCCAGGCATGCCAGAAATGCCAACTGTCACATGTGTCTGTGCTCCCAACCAAATCCATCAAACTATCACATGGCTGGTGTCATAACTGACCACAAGTGCAGCACCACAGCAGTTACAGATCAAACAGTAGCTAAGATGGCAGCTTTCTTGGCTGAAAAGGATAGGAGGGTTTACTTCCACTTTAAAGCAGAGCTAAACCTAACAATTTAAATGTTTACCAAAATGGTTACATTCGAAGCATGCCTTGAATGATAACCATTACAGTTATTAGTGTGATCATGTTAGGTCTCAACCAAACTGTCAAGCCATCAAATGTCTGGTGTCATAACTGATCACACCTGCAACACCATAGTAACTGCAGATCAAACAGGCTAGGATGGCAGTGTCTTTGGCTATAAAGAATAGTAGGGTTTAGTTCCACTTTAACAGAGGTTCTAATCCTCCTCTACACTAAATAAAATCTTACAGCAGAACACATTAGTTCTTCTGTCTTATGACCTCATCTGTAAATGCACAGATTACTGATTATTCACCAGAGAAAAGAAATCTCACACTGACCTTCAATCTCAGAAATGCGTTTCTCAGTTTCCTTCTCCATTACTTTTTGTTGATACTGAATTTTTGCCACTTGTGCAACTTTTTCTGCCTCTGTCATGAAAACACAGCAAAGTGCATTGTTACAGACTATCATTAAAAGGAGAAAAAGCTCTTATGACTGTATTTTATAACATTCGAATACGCATAAATCCCACAAAATACAGCTCGTTTTTCACCAAACTTCCTTTTTAAATCTAAAAATGTTATGTATACACTTTACAATGTGTCACAAATATTTGACAACATGTTCAGGTATAGGTTTAGAATTAGAAACAAAAGGTATGTTTAGGGATTAAAAGCTACATTGTGGGAGGCAAGAGAGAAAATCACATGCTCGTCTGTTCTCCTGCTTTGCTTTAATTTCTAATTCTTTAATTCAATTTTCTCTTCAAAGCAGTATTCCACTTGGAAGGTGCAAACTTACCTATTACCGCTTTTTTCCTTTCAGTCTCTGCCTCTTTCTCTACCACCTTTTGCCTCTGCGCAGCAATCAATAGCTTGGTCTTCTCCCCTTCCCTGAGGAAAAGGTAAACACTGGCCAGGTAAATACACAAGGTTTTACATGCTGCACATTGATAAATATTTGAAATCATTACCTCTTCAGCATTTTGGATGTGTCTGATATGTCCAAAGTCTTAAGAGGTAAAATAAGGTCACAATTGCAGTTCTGTGAGGTAAATCCCACTTAGGCCCCCATTTAGCCGTTTACACAGTCAGCCATCCTTCCCTAACTGCAGGTAACCCCATGGTGTGTGGCTACATGTGAACGGCTGCTATCAGCCTGTCATTGGTTTACATATACGCTGAGCAGATACCATCATTTACACACACCTGGGATTCCAGTCATACGAATCCATGTGAAGGTGCATTAAACAGCTCCTACAGAAACAAGTGTCCTCAGCGGAAGATTTTTCCTCTATTCCTGTTCTGCTTACAATTAAAAAAAATTTCCTTCACAGTCAGTGCTAGTTACAATGGTCACCTAGACAAATAGAGAGTGTTAATCTCCCTAACAGAGACACAGAGCAATTAAATACTGACACCCCTTACACCTCTATTCAAAACTTTTGGTATTAGCTACACCACTGTAATGCATACAGTGGAACAGAACTGCTTCAAGCTGGCCAGATCAGCATGCCTTACATTGACTGCATTTCCCCTTCTGCACTAAGCCCATGATCATTTCAGTGATCATTATCGTCACTCTTCTGATTTAATGAATAACTGTTGTATCCTCGCTGTTGTGTGCCTACACTGTGGTTGCCTGCGTGCCCCCACGGTTTTACCTCAGTATGCCTTTCTGATCTCCCTCAGGCTTTCTATGTAACCATCACTTTCCTTCCTAGTCTATGTACTCTTTAGTGAACAAAAGGGACATTCTCACTGGACAGAGGGAAACAACTGGGCCTTGTCCAGAATTTAGTAAAGTCAAGTTTTTATTAACCCAGTGAGTTTTCTGTTTCAGAAACCTACAGAGTGAATGGTTTTCTAAATAATAAAAGGTGTACTTTTACTTAAATACTATTTGTATTAAATACTATTTTTATTTTTAGTATTTTAAACTTTTCTTTTTATTTTAGATTTTACTCAACTCTTCCTATTGTATACATGCATTACTCTTTTGCTCACTCAGAGATTACAATCAGAAATGACTTGCTGTCACTAGTTTTCTGTGTCAATATATTAGGGATATTAAAAAGTTAATACTAGGGATGCACTGAAATTTCGGTGGCCAAAACGTTTTGGCTGAAATCACTCCTATCAGCCTTTGGCTGATATGAAAAAAAGCACCAATACAGGTGCCGAAAATAACCGACCTTGCCGCCACTGCCACCACCGCGACCAAGTGGTTCTCACCCTTAGCTTAGAAACCACTGAATGATCCCGGCGCTGGGCATAGAGATTAGTGAAGGAAAGATGGCCTCAACTCATCTATATGCCCTTGGAGGACTGAAGCAATGTCACTTCTGGCTCTGGCACCTTGTAGAAAAGGCCATTTTTTAAATTTATTTATTTTAAAGCTCTACATCAATGCTTTTTTTGATCTAATGCTTTACATTGTAGAGGAGAGACATGGGGTCTTATTGACCCCATATCTCTCCATACTTATTTCTATCACAAGGGATGCATGCCTTCCTTGTGATAGGAATATAAGTGACTAAATTTTTTTTTAAAGGGACAGTGTAAAAAAATAATTAAATAAAATGTAAAAAAAGTTTAAAGTGCCCCTGTGCTCGCAAGTAGTGGTGATACGTAGGCCACACCCACATAAGTAAATGGTGTCCAAACCACACATATGAGGTATCACCACAAACGCCAGAGCAAGAGCAATAATTCTAGCACTAGTCCTTCTCTGTAACTTTACACTGGTAAACTGTAGAAATTTTTAAAGATTCACCCATGGAGATTTTTAAGTACCGCAGTCTGACACCATTCCACGAGCGTGTTTTAAATTTTAAAGCATGACATGTTGGATATCTATTTACTCGGCGTAAGATTATCTTTCATATTTTACAAAGTTTTTTTTAATCAGTGTATTTTTATATTAATTATAATTATATTAATTTTTTTTAAAAAACTGTCCATTTCGGTTTCTGTTTTTGGACAAGTGCTTCCTGACTTTTCGGTTTCGGCACCAGAATTTTCATTTAATGCACCACTAGAGTTAATATGCTTGTGAAGCCTGCACTATGTTTGTTCACTTAAGAACTTATGTTCTTTTCATGGAGAAAATCTTCAAAACATGCAACAATTGCAAAAAACATGAAATGCTAGTTACTGGAGCCATGAACAAAAAAAGCAAATTAATTGACCTAGAAAAAAGCACAATAATAAAATATTTTTCTACGGAATATGACAGACAAACATTTTCACATCTACGTTATAATCTGTAGGTCGGCCACGTGACTTACATTAGTTCAAAGTTTCTGCGGATAGCTTCTGGAATCTTTGGCTTAGTTACACGTACCGCCTAAATAGCAAAATTTACAGACAATACCACAGATTAGCTTGCAAAATCATAACAATTCAATAAAACTATATTATTCGGAAGCTGTTTAATACCTGTATCGTGAGTCCAGGGGCCATGGAATTAAGCTCCTTCTGTAGTGACAGTTTAAGGTTCTCATCAATCTGATCTATACAGACACACATTGGAAAATGTTAAGTGGCCTACCTAAATAAAACAAGTTCAACAGTTTACAAGCACAAAACACTGAATAAGGGCTCGTTCACACTTGACTGTTTTTCCAACTCTTGCCAAACGCCCCTATAGCATTTGACAAGCATTGGTCCGGCGTTTGCCAAGCGTTAAAAACGCCCCACAAACGCCTCTAATGAAGTTTGAATGGTGTTACCACTCCGCAAACGCCTTGCAACCGCACCGCAAATGCTGGCCGGGCGTTTGCAGAGCGTCACCATAGACTTGAATAGGAGGCTTCAACTCCTCCTGACTCGACCAGAGGCGTCCATTTTGCCGCGACGCTAACGCTCTCGTTTGAACAGCACTATGTGCTGCAATGTGCAGAATTTTCCCAGGCATTAGGGAAACGGTAAAAACGCTTCCCAAACGCCTGTCTGCCGCTTGCTAACAAGGCTAGTGTGAACGTAGCCTATGTGTCATTAGCTTAACAACAAAGCAATATACAGTAAGACATTTTGATGAATAGTACACAGGAAGTATCTCTATTGTTTGTACGTGGTGCTCCCCACTATATTTTCTTTAGTCTATAAACAGAGGAGTGGTGTTGTAGACTGAGCGGGTGACACGAAACGGACTTGAAATAAACAGAGAGGACTCATACACGAGGGAGAGGCAGATGGTGCTGAATTGATAGCTAATACCCAGCTTTTGAACATCATAAGATACTATCAAGATTGTAACAGAAGGGAGAAGCATTTGCCAACTACAATAGACCTTGAGGGGTTTGCTGCTTTTAGCAAAATTAGTTTAATGTCCATTATTTTAATTATGGCCAGTAAGATTTATGTTGTACATAAGAGATTTGAGCTGCGGTTGTTGTTGTTTTTAACAGTTAAAATGCTACAGAAAAGAATTTAGAATTTTTATTTTATTCCCACATGTTGGATTAAGATTGACATAATGCCTGCACACATCTAGTCTACTGAAAGAACACGTCAAGAACCCTAAAAGCCTGGGAGCTCTATTAGCCAGTCAGCGATTTCCTACAATCTTTTTCGCATAATAGCCCTTGGATTTTGAGGGCTGCAAAAGCAATGAAGTATGTTCAACTACCTCTAGGTACCTGCTAGCCCATCTAAAGGCAATTTAAAAAGAAAACAATACTTTACCATACCTCAACAGCCCCCCTTGTACTTCCCATGCTATGTACAACCCCTTTACAGAACTCAGAGCAGCGGGCAACTTGTACTGCTAGTTTACCCTTCCATTCTCCACTGAGCCAGCAAGGCCATAGGGTAATCAACATGAGTTGCTTCCCTCCATAGATTCTAATGGAGAAGCAATTTCCATGCATACTTGCAAGTAGATGTCAGATCCCCTGTTGATTTGATTTATGTAGAGAGAGTATACACATCATGGGGAAAGCAGAGTCGGGCCTGACAGGTTTGAGATGTCAAAGTACAGTGATTCTTAAATCCACAGGATTACCCTGAAGTTGGCCATACACTTATAGTTTTTTTCTATTCATCCTGCAGGCTGAGCCTCATAAATTACGGATTCCTCCATCCACACTGTACAGTGTAGATGGATAAATCACCTGCTGTGGTTACTGTATTTTGACAGCCAGCCCTGCCAAACAGTGGCTGCATCTGAATGGATGTGCTGCCGTTCAGTTGATAATTTTCCACATGGACAAAATTCAGTGTATTGCCAGCTTAAGGCAGAAAAAAAAACAAAGTAAAAAACCGTAAGCAGGACAACCCTTGAACAACATGCACATTTCCTATTTTCCCATGTTTTATCCTTTTGAAGTCCCTGTATGGACAGAAAAATTAACTCCCAAGAACTCGGGGCTAAACAGACTCCGAGATAACACAGAAGTGTGCAGAGAACACAACAACTCGGAATATCTGACAGGATTAACAGGGTTTTTGTGCACTTATGAAATAACAAAACAAAATGCTTTCAATAGTAACAGACCAAAAGAGATCATGTAAGAGAAGTTTATTGTTAGGGTTTACATAAGTTTTAGTAATATTAACATTTCAACTTTTTAAGGTCTCATTAAAAATCTTAAAAAACTGTTTTTCTGTAGGATAAATAAAACACAGATTCCCACACCTAATGGAATAAAAAATTAATGGAATAAAAAAAAAAAAAAATGAGGCCGAAATGTTAGAAATCTGGGTGTTACATAAATGTGTGAATTATTCTAAGTACACTTAGAACTGTGTTAAAGCTGAACTCCAGGATCTGTGTTTTTCTTTCAGATCTGAGCAGTAAACCCATCTAAATCACTGCCTCTGTGCAGGAGCTTCCTGTATTACAGTTCCTGCTATTCTCTCCTTGTGAAGACTGTCTTGTATCTGCCCCTTCCTCTAGTATTTTGATGTTATCTTGCAGTAGGTGGGCCTGCTGAGTTCCTCTCACAGCTCCAAAATCTGCACAGCACAGTGATGCCACCTTTGTATGGTTATATATGAGCTTGCAAAGGTGTTTGGTGCATACAAAGTTGATGTGGAATACTTGGGGGCTATTGAGGGAAGAAAACGGAATGAAAGTTTTGGGCCCAGAGTTTAGCTTTAAGTTTTACTTTGTCGAAAAATAAAGAAAAAGTAACCTTGTGTAGTTTTCGTATAAGCAGAAAAATAGCTTTTAAAAAATGTCATAAGTATTCATAATTCAGAAATAAGTAATCCTCGCTGATTACTCCAATGAATTTTACTCACCAAACAGCTCTATATACACTTCCTGCAGTGTGTGAACGCTGCAAAACTGATTCAGCTCATGGTGGATTTTGTTAAAAATTAATGTTTTGTCATAATCTGCTGTGTAGTTCCGCACAATGTCATACACTGTAAAAAGAAAGAGAACACATTTCAAGTACATCAACATTGCGCTTTGCAGTAAGCTGAAGATGCTGCAAGGTTCTTTTCTAATTTTCATACAACTAAAGTCTATAAAGCAGCTTCTGTCTGCCATAATAAATAGGAACCTTCACATCTTATTTTCTATAGGCCCCTTTCACAATGATGCACTGAATCTGACCATGTGTAGCACAATGTACTCGTGAGTTTGGTGCGGGTTAGCTGCACTTTCCCATAGAGTTCTATTATGCCCCATGGTTTGGGTGCACTTTCTGAAAGCACACCAAAAGTCCCGCATGCAGGAGTTTGGTGCACCTTCAGAAAGAGCACCCAAATCATGGAACATAATAGAACTCTATGGGAAAACACAGCTTACCGCCGTGCGGTCAATCCATACCGCATTAGTATGAAAGGGGCCATAGGCAATGATTTAAAAGTCCCTACAGGTAATCAGTTTGAATTAACCCTGAATAATGGGCCTAGAATTATTGCTCTTATGAAGACATGCACAAGCAAGTTTCGTACATAGGTGGTCCCCACATATGCATTTACATGCATTTGTACATGCTCAACATTTATTCTAGGGTTGGGTGGGTGTAACTAATTACACTTTTTTTTCTTTAAATAAGAGTTCAATTACCTTCTTTCCTGGCCACAGAGGCTGAGAAAAGTGACATTATACATGTTAATTATGGGGTTTTACTAATTAGGGGAGATCAGCAAATGTTCACTGGTCGCCATCCCATCTACCCATTGACAGGCCTAAGCCTGCAGCCGCAACAGCAGAGCCAAGGAACCATGACAAGAAGGAGAGGGGGGGGGGGAGGGGTTCGTGAATGCAATCAGGCAGCTGTACAGCTTTCACAAGAAAGTCGACAGTCAGCATGTGAGATATACACACACACTCATGTAAAACTCCGCACGGCAGTAAATAAAAGGGTGAAAAGGATATGTCGTCTTTTCTTACACAGCTAATCAGGTTTCTGGTACTTACAGGAAATGTGCTTACAGGAGGAAAGTACAGGGATAACCTTATTAATGTGTCGTTGTTCCATTGATACACATATAGACTGAAACAGGAGTTGAAAATACCTCAGAAAGTTCCCAATTTCTGAGTCTGAACAAGATGTACCTTCTGAATACTGTGACATGTTTTATTTAACCTTTCAAATTATGACATTTGAAAGATTATCAACCCCTATGCTAAGATAAGGGGCAACAAGGCCCTGGAAATATTTGATTTGTTTCAGTGGTGGCTGCTGGAGTGTGAATTCAAACTTAGCTTAAGCCAACCATAGATGATGAGATTTTATTTCCTGCAACCACTGGTTTCAAGACAAAAAATCACTTGATTCCTCTATCAACACAGTGTTGATGGGCGAATCCCTCCCGTGGAGGTATTGTAGCTATCTCTGCCGGGAGAACACAGTGAATATTGCTAGCGGCTATAGCCTGAAAAATCTGACATCCTGGTTGTACAAAAATTGAACTGGTTACAACCAGCCTGCCCATAGATGGTTCAAATCTTGACCGCTCCCTGCTGAACTATGGCCGGCTGTAGGCAAGATTGAAGAATCACCATATCAACAATCCCTAGTTAACAGTTAGTTATTGCATATTGCTTTGAATACAATAAAACAGCCACAGACACCACAATACTGACCTGCTGAAGGAGTCAACATATTCACAACCTCTATCCGGTCAAAGTAAATCATAACACCCCCACTAAAACGAAGAAAGCATAAATGTACAGATGTTAGGAAGCATGTCCTATCAACATTTCATACAGATAAAATAAATACTGCAGAGTCTAACATGAGACATTTGCAAACCTCCTAAATAAGTATCAGAATAGTATCTTTCAGATGAATGGGGGGACCATCAAGGACCCACTTGTGTCCAGTCACCTGAAAGTGCACTATATAACCCATCCGTTATTATTGGAGACCTTTGTCCTATACGATAAAGAAATAGGTTTAAAGTGTTAGTTTGTTTTCTTTAGAAAGTACCCACAGCCTGAGTGGAAAAGCCTATTCCCTACCTGCTTAATGCACAGTGGAACCCTTGCTCTCTGTGGGGGAGCAGTGGTCTATCTATAGAGATCTAACATCCCACCTGTTGAGCCAGAATTAGATTGTTTCAAACAGCTGCATGCATGAACTTTGCTTATTGCAAAGCTCCAGCCCTGATTCATTGGTGGGTTTGTCAGACCGCTGCTTTTACACAGAGATCAAGGATCCTGCCATGAAGCTGCTGGCAGGGGCAGGTTTTTCTACTGAAGCTGTGGCTGGTTAAACTTGAGTTCTGGTGCTAGAATTATTGCTGTCACTCTGAATTTCCCAGCGATATGCGGTGCAATCAGTTTACATATGCATGCCAGATCTACATGCTCCTTTGCATTTGCACGTGAGCACAGGGAGGGGGGGGGGATGGTGCTTAAAATTATTTATTCGATTTGCATTTTTTTTTTCAGTTCAACTTTAATACTATCACAAGGGGTGAACAACACTTTGGGCATTGACAGCATTGACAAGTACTCATTATGGAGAGTTCAGGGGGTCTATTAAGAACCCCGATTCCTCCTTTGCCCTCCAAAGTAGCTGATGAAACAGATTTGCCGTTACAGCCAGGGAAGCACAGCTCTGAACCTGGAAGTGACAAAATCCTAACTGCTTCTGGCCCGAATTTTTCATGGGAGATTGGGGAAGGGATGTTCTTCCATCTCCTCTGTGGGCAGCCGACCCAACTGCTAACAGTGGTCCTGGACTCTCCAGCGGAAGAAAGCCTGGAAACTGTGGAGGACAGCGGTGGGGGGGCCATCCAAGCCCAGGAAAAGTGGTTGGGCAGCGCGGAACACTTTTACATGAAAGCCGATCACTGGTGGTAAAAAAAACCCCAAAACACAGTATCAGGATCACGGCTGCAGTGGTGATCCTGGTATAACCACCTCCTGTACGCTAGATGAGAAGCTTTAAAAATGATTATTAACTTTAAGACCCTGAATATCTTTTGCTTTGCTGCACTTGGAATGTAATTCCATTTAAGCAAAGAAAAAAATACTGTTCAAATGCAATTTTTGACATTATAATCAAACACACAACTCCAAAAATATAGGATTTATGTTAACAAAGACTCCGCGTCAGGCCCTACTGGGAAGTCCTATAGAGGGGGTGCCGAAACATGCATAACGGTTGATAACCTTTATCTTTACAGCAGCTAGAATCTCAATTGCGAGATCCTGGTAGTCTCCTGTGATCCCGTTTTATCTTTTGAAGGCCAAGTTAACATACATCATGACAAATGAACGCCTGTCAGCGTTAATCCTAAATGACAAACTGGCCCTCTGCGAAAACCTGGGACCGATGGATCAGAAACCTAATGGACATCCCATGACTCGGATAGCCTACTTATATTTTTTTAGATGAGGGTGCACCTCTTTTCCCTTTCTCCTCTTTCATTCTTAGTTTTTCTTTTCTTTTTATTCCAGTCTTCCCCTTTCTTAAGGGGTGATCTCTAAATTATCCGCTGTATGAGGCACACTGACTATAATTGGTCCCATGGTGAGCAACAGGTGATATTGTAGGGGTGCCCACAAGGAGGACTTGTTGCACACCATCTGAGCAATGCGGAGTGTACCTTGGCTATGGAAGCCTTGTCATAGGCACAGCAGAGAAGTAACTTGTTTGTTGGTTTTCTCTCCTCACATACCCAACTTGGTATGTCAAGCATGTTAAAGATACACCCCGGCATACAAGACCTTCTATAACACTTAGAAATATTATTGTATTTTTCTTTGTCCTTTACACCGATATGTGCCTGGATGTGTATGAAGTTGTAACTGTTTTTTCTCCATCTCATATGTTTACGGGATGATTTTTGCACGTTCTTGGAAAATAAAAAAAAAATCCCTGGACCGGATGGCATACACCCACGGGTCCTTAAAAGAATTGAGGTCTGTCATTTCAAAGCCATTGTTTCCAATTTGTAGGGACTCTTTAATGACTGGCATAGTACCACTGGATTGGTGTAAGGCCAATGTGATGCCAATATTTAAAAAGGGGTCAAAGTCTTTACCAAGTAATTATAGATCTGTTAGTGTAACGTCTATAGTTGGGAAGATACTGGAGAGTGTAATAAAAGACAACATAGATGAGTTCTTGCTGGAAAAAATATATTTTAAGCAACAGACAGCATGAATTCATGAAAGACAGAAGTTGTCAAACAAATCTGATTTCTTTTTTATGAGGACGTGAGCAAAACCTTGGACAGAGGGGTGGCGGTGGACGTGGTATACTTGGATTTTGCAAAAGCGTTTGACACAGTTCTCCACAAACGGATGTGTAAGGTAAAGTCTACAGGATTGGAAAAATCCATATCTAAATGGATAGAAAACTGGCTAAAAGATCGTATTCAGAGAGTAGTGGTTAATGATTCATACTCTGAATGGTCTAGGGTTGTCAGTGGTGTACCCCAGGGTTCAGTGTTGGGACCCTTACTTTTTAATACATTTATAAACAATATAGGGTCTGGGATTAAAAATACCATTTCAGTCTTTGCAGATGACACCAAACTGTGCAGTGGAATAACGTCCTTACAAGATGTTTCCAACTTACAAGCCAACCTCAATGCTCTGTTTAATTGGGCAACTATGTGGCAAATGAGGTTTAATGTTGATAAATGTAAGGTTAAGCACTTGGGGGCTAAGAATATGCATCCATCATACATACTAGGAGAGAATACAACTGGGGGAATCAATGATGGAGAATGTTTTGGGGGTTCTGGTAGATTCACAAGCTTAATAATGGCATACAATGGCAAGCTGCGGTTTCTAAAGCGAGCAAAATCCTCTCTTGTATTAAAAGATCTATAGACTCCAGAGAGAGAGATATATCATATTACCCCTGTATAAATCATTAGTAATACCTCATCTGGAATATGCAGTTCAGTTTTGGGCACCACATCACAAAAAGAACATTGGGGAACTGGAGAAAGTACAGAGAAGGGCAACCAAACTGACATGAGGCATGGAGGAGCTCAGCTATGAGGAAAGATTAGAGGAACTGAATTTATTCTCTCTTGAGAAAAGGAGATTAAGGGGGGATATGATCAACATGTATAAATACATCAGTGATTCATATAGTGAGCTCGGTGTAGAGTTATTCACCCTGAGGTCATCACAGAGGACAAGGGGCACTCTTTACGTCTGGAGGAAAAGAAATGTAATCTCCAAACACAGAAAGGTTTCTTCACAGTGAGAGCTGTGAAAATGTGTAATAGACTCCCTCAAGTGTTGTTGTAAAAAGACAGCAAGATATCCCAAAAGAGTACAATGAAACACTATCTATACAAGATGGCAGAGCAAATTTTTAATACTATTAAATCTATTTTAACATTTTTAGTAATTGATAAGATTGTAAGGACTGAGGACAGTATAAGGCAAGTGGTTTTACTTGTATCAGAGCTGCTTTTCTCCTTATATAAATCAACAGAAAGGCAAAATCACATTGGTACCACTTAGAAAGAAGCCAAATACACTGGTAAATTAACTATAAATGATGTCAGAAGCTTCTTAAATGCAAATCAAATGTAGTTTGATTGCACACTACATTTGCCCAGTGACACAAGCGCAAAGCCTGTCGAAACTGGTCCTAATACTGAAATCAACTCTGGTGTCAGGAACATAACCTACTTTCAACAAGAACTTACAATTTGGACATTTTCAATGGGCACCATTTAACTACATGTTCAGAATAAAAAAAAGGGTTGCTTTAATGCCCAAGTGTGATTATGTTTCACCCATTTGGAAATGTGTCCTCTTCACATAAAAACTTTTGCTTTCCAGTGTCTCTTAATAGTTAATGCATCACAAGGTGTGGGCATTGTCACATCACCAGTGTGCACTTATCCAAACATCAGCCATATAATGTGAATAGCTCAGTCTTCCTCTGCCATATGGCAAATAGACATACCTGGTACCACAGGGTACATTTTTCACTTCATCAGTTTGTAATGTTGTCTGGAAAACAAACAATGTAATTTATTTTTAGGTAAACTCAGAAAAGTGAATAAAACATCAATATTTTTCCAGGATCAGACAAACATACATATGAAAGGCATTCATCTATTAATACAGAAAGGAGTGGTGCCAAGCATGAAATCACCATCTTCTTTAACCACTTGCCACCCGCTCACAGTAGTTGTACTACAAGCAGCACTAGTAGTAGCGGCAACTGCAGGCCGGGCCCTGTACTGGTATGTTGCAACCTTGGGCTCCCCTTTTGATCCATGCTGTGATTGGACACAGCATGAGTTTGGCAGTTGATTTGAGCCAGGTAACAGTGATCTGCCTGTTTATTCTCCTGCTAAGGAAGAAAAAACAGACACATAGTAAAGTAAAAGCAGCACATATTACACAAATTACACTTACTAGGCATACAGTCAATCCCTTGATTGTTCCCCGATGTTAACCCCTTCTCAGCCAGTGTACAGTATTAACACTATCGATGTCAGTGTCAGTTAATTGACCCTCTCAGACAGTGTCTCTTAGCGCAGTGTTTCTTAACCTTTTTTCAGCCAAGGCACACTTAAACTGGTAGTAAACTTTTTTTCTTAAAATACACAACATGGGCTCCGGTGGTTTAAGCCATAATGTGCTAGTATGCACCACATACTAGCACATTATGGCATACTTACCTTAAAACAAAATTTCCTCCTTCCCAATTCATGGGCTGTGGCCCCTTGAATTGCCAAGCCATGATGACAACACGATTTAAGAAGAAATTAAGTTTGCAATTTTTTTATTTTTTTTATTATCAGATGCGTTTTATAAAAGAAGGTAGTAAATGTTTTGTTTGTTTTTTAACCATTTGCCCTCCAGAGGATTTACCCCCCTTCCTGACCAGGCCATTTTTGTGTTACGGCGCTGCATTACTTTGACTGACGATTGCACGGTGATGCAAGCCGCACCCAGATGAAATTTACATCCTTTTTTCCAACAAATTGAGCTTTGTTTCGGTGGTATTTGATCGCCTGTGCGTTTTTTATTTTTTGCGCAAAAAGCAAAAAAAGACCGACAATTTTGAGAAAAAAAAATATTTTGGACTTTGTGCTATTAAACATGTCCAGTAAAAAAATTTTAAAAAATCAAATTTCATCAAAAATTTAAGCCAAAATGTATTCTACTACATCTTTGCTAAAAAAAAATAAATTCCAATACGTGTAAATGAATTGGTTTATGTGAACGTTATAGCGTTTACAAGTGGCGGTATAGATACTGTGATTTTTTTTTTCCTACTAGTAATGGCGGTGATCAGCGACTTTGATCGGGACTGCGGCGGTCATTCTAACTTGGTGCCACTGACATCCCCAGTGACACCAATACAGTGATCAGTGCTAAAAACCAGCGCCGACAGTGTACTAATGACACTGGGCAGGAAGAGGTTAATATGAGGGGCGAACAAAGGGTTAACTGTGTTGTGTAGGGAGTGTTTTACTATGGCGGGGGGGGTGGGGGTGCTTCACTGTAAGCACACTGATCGGGATGCTGACGGAGGAAGACTGTCTGCAAACAAAACAGTCTTCCTTCCCCGTCTGTGATTTGTCAGTAATCGCTGGGCGCCGGTGCGTAATCACCGGCCAGGACCCGGTGATTGACATCAACACTCATAAATGGCGGTGCGTGCCCCCTCTTTGGAAATGAAAATTCCGTGTATATATACGTGATTCTGCGCACCCGTGCCGCCGTGTAGTAGTATATCTGCTATACGGCGGCAGGAAAGCGGTTTATTTGGTTTTTTTGTGGAGATCACAAAAAAATAAAACCCAGTGGTGATCCAGTACTACCAAAAGAAAGTTCTATTTGTGTGAAGCAAAAAAAATGTCATGAAGGGGGTAAAACCTTCTAGAGCTCCAGTGGTTAATCAATATTCACATGTGGTCACACCTCTTCCATTCCACAGCTTCTCTATCTTTTGTATACAGAGGCACTGATACAAACAAAGCATACATTTAATTTCCTGATTTACCAGCAAAGGGTTACAATCACCTTACTAGTATCAAATAGGATAAAGGTTAACTGAGAAGTCTAAGTAAATCTAAAGATCAATCATTAGCCAGAACCGTATTATGATTGACTGTTACATCTGCATATTGTTGGTGTCCTCTTTATATGTGTGGTTTCTCTATGTGTGCTCAAGTTTCTTATGACAAATCTACATATTTCTGGTAAGAACCTTTGATTTAATTTTTTTTTTAGGAGGCCAGGATTGATGTAAACTGTTACATATACACTGTGAATCAGATAAGCGACATTTGAAGAAAATGAATTAAACCACTATACTCAACCACTATACTGTACTCTTTTAAAAATGGTAATCATATGCAGGCAAACATATTTCGGAAGAAAAATGAAAGTTCAGACATTAACTAATAAAAAGATTATTAATGTTGCGCTATGTCTGAAAAAGTTCAATAAACTTAAGTACAGTTGTACCTCGGTTTACGAATGAAAAACCATTGAAAATAATGCCTCGGTTTACTAATGTTTTACTAATTTTTTTTCTCAATATGAAGTGTATGTCAGTGCTGATTTTTAAATGCAATTCCCAGCATTTTCTTTTTTCTTCACTATAGCTCACAAGATTAGCTGTCACTTTCCCCAGAGTTAAAGGAAACGTTGTTTCTTTTAAGAAACTAAAAGGAAACTGTTTCTTTTAACTTGGGGAAATAAACTAAAAGAAAAAAAAAAAAACTTTTAGCTGGGGGGAAAGTGAAAGCTGAATTTCTGAGCTATAGTCAAGAAAAAAAACAAACCAACACAATAATACATAAAAAAAACCGGCATGGGGTCCCCCCTCCCATCTATACCAAGCCCTTCGGGTCTGGTATGGATTTTGAGGGGAACTCTCATGCCAAACTTTAAAAAAAAAAAAAAATGGCATGGGGGTCCCCCCCAAAATCCATACCAGACCCTCATCCGAGCATGCAGCCCGGCAGGCCAGGAGAGGGGGGGGGAGCAAGCGCCCCCCCCCTCCTGAACCATACCAGGCCACATGCCCTTAACATGGGGGGGTGCTTTGGGGCAGGGGGGCTCCCCGCCCAAAGCACCTTGTCGCCATGCTGATGGGAACAAGGGCCTCTTCACCACAATCCTGGCTGGTGGTTGTGGGGGTCTGCAGGCAGGGGGCTTATCAGAATCTGAAAGCTAAGCCCCAAATCCCGGCCCCCCCATGTGAATGAGTATGGGGTACATGGTACCCCTACATATTCACAAAAAACAAAAAAGGTGTAGTGTGAAAAAAGACAGGACACGGTCTCTGACAAGTAGATCCAACGTCAATAATGATGGCTGCCGCCCCGAAACGAAAAAAAAAAGAAGAAAAGGTTCTGTTCCTGACGATGGCTGCCTGCCCTCTGCCTTTGAGCTGGCTTGACAGTTCTTAAACATGTAAGGGGTGGGGCCACCCAGGGGCATCACGCATGTGACCCGTTACATGGGGCGGGGTCACTCGGGTGATGTCCCCAGGTGGCCCGGCCCCTTACATATTTAAGAACAGTCAAGCCAGCTCAAAGGCAGGGGGCTGGCAGCCATTGTCTGGAACAGAACCTTTTTTTTTTTTCGGGGCTGCGGCGGACATCATGGTTGACGTTGGATCTACTTGTCTACTTGTCATCAGCATGGGGACAAGGTGCTTTGGAGGGGAGGGGGGAGCCCCCCCTGCTCCAAAGCACCCCCCTCCATGTTGAGGGCATGTGGTCTGGAGGGCTGCATGCTCGGATAAGCGTCTGGTATGGATTTTGGGGGGGACCCCCACTCCATTTTTTTTTAAATTTTGGCGCGGGAGTTCCCCTCAAAATCCATACCAGACGCTTATCCGAGCATGCAGACCCAAAGAGCTTGGTATAGATGGGAGGGGGGACCCACGCCAGTTTTTAAATAATTTTTTTGATGGACGGAAATTCTTTTACATTAAGCGGTCAGTGGGGAACCCCGCTGACAGCTTAAACATTAACACATGGTTGTCACTACTAAAATACCGCATGACTTGATAAAATAACTCATGTGGTATTTTAGTAGCGTTTACTTTTTTCTGCCCTCCGGAACGGATTAATTGGTTTTCAGTGCATTCCTAGGGGGAACGGCGTTTCGGTTTACAAATTTTTTGCTATACGAAAAGTCCTGCAAGACAAATTAAATTTGTAAACCGAGGTTATACTGTACACGTAATAAATGTGAAAATAGCCATAAACATAATAACTGAACAAATTAGTGTATATAGGCAGTGACATACATAGTCCATGTAGAAGGCATAAAAGTCCACATGAATATTAAACTTCGCAATAAATTTGTGAAACAGATTCTCATTCTTTAAATGTGATGCTGATCAAGTTCTTTTTCATCCAATTAGTCACCCATGTGTGCAGACCACCCCCATATGAATAAATGGAGGCTTACCAGATGAAAAGACCCCTTAACAATAGGGGATAATTTTCAGCTTTCTGTAGATAAATTATCATCCTAACTTCCATAACCTGTCAGGACCCAAGATCTCTCAAATCATGTCAGGACCCAAAATCCACATACATCAGTAGGTCATCCCTGTTGCGGTATCAGGATAGTGTCATGGAAAATAAAGCATGCCTCTCATAGTGCAAGATGATCAATGTACCTTTATTTGCGCAAATAAAATCCTACTTACAAGTTTACAAGAAATAAAAGCATTAAAAAAAGTTTCCAAAATGGACGACAGCGCGGTGACATCAGAGGGAGGCTCCACTGACGCGTTTTGTCATCAAAAGACGTCTTCCGGAAGTTTATTGAACTTTTTCCTACTTAGCGCAACTTTAATAATCTTTTTACTTTTTATAAGAGAGGATGTCCTCTTAAGTGTTTGAGGCTTTGTATATTGGAAAAATGGGGAATTAGCGCAGTTGAATTTGTTTGTGTTATTATTGATCAGACATCTCTGTCTTTGCTCTCCAGCCCTTTGCAAACAAAACTGCCTGCTGCTCAAGCCAAATATTTGAAATTTTGACTCATCAGTCCAGAGAACTTGTTGCAATTATTCTACACCCCAGTTCCTATGTTTTCATGCATAGTTGAGTTACTTAGCCTTGTTTCCATGTCCTAATGATGAAGGATACAGGAAGTTACTTCTCCATTATGTCATACTATCAGGGTGGCGTATGGTTGATCCCAAATTTATTCTGCAGTGGGACAACGACCCCAAATATGCAGTCAACGATCTTCAGTGTAAAAAAGAACAAGGCATTCTAGAAGCGATGGCTTGGGCCCCCACAGAGCCCTTATCTCAACATCATGGTGTCTGTCTGGGATTACATGAACAGACAGAAGGATCTGAGGTCTACATCCACAGATCAATGGTTAGTTCTCCGAGATGTTTTGAACAACCTACCTACCGAGTTCCTTCAAAACAGTGTGCAAGTGTACCTAGAAGAACTGATGCTGTTTTAAAAGCAAAAGGTGGTATGGCTACGAAGGAGAGAGGACGTGCAGCCTGAGAGCTCCTGCTTGCTCTGAGCTAAATGAAGATTCACAGGGCATGGACAAATCTCGCACTACACACTGAGGTGCAGGGGAGGCAGCAGGTATGTTCTACCCCATTCGACCCCCACAGACTTGCTCTGGAGCCCTTGATTCTTATTTTGCTGGGTCCCTGAGATCGTGCCACGAGGAATCCAAGATGGCGCCGGACCGCCCGACACTCACGGCCTCTCCTCCTGCCGTTACCTATGATCAAGGGGATACCACAGGCTCGGGCCAGGTATGCAGCGACAGCCCCACTACCTCTCATGCTTCCACATTGCCCTTGACCGCGGGTTCGGTCCTGGACGACATTGTTGGAGACTGGGATATCAGAGAGCACATTAGGGCCCTCCCTACTAAAGCTGACATGATTCAGTTAATTGCCACTGTTAAATCCTCGTTCAAGGAGGCCATAGACACAGTGCAGGCAGATATCACTGCTATAGGCCACAGGGTGGAAGCTGTAGAAACTGCTCATGAAACTTTAGCTCATTCAGTTACAAAACTCGGGGAGGCCTCACGCACGCATGAACATATGCTTGACTCTTTATTGATACAGCTAGAAGACTATGAAAACCGGGAAAGACGCCAAAATATAAAGATCTATGGTTTGCCTGAGGAAACTCGTGTGCAAGATTTGGTGCCCACACTTCAAAGGATTTTCAGTCTGATTGTGGGAGACTCTGCTGCCACATCGGTTGAAATTGACCGGCAGCATCATGCCCTACTTCCGCTGCCACAAGACGTTAATAAGCCCAGAGACATACTATGTCGCTTACATAAATATTGTGTTAAAGAAGCAATCATGTCGGCTATACACGCAAGGAACATGTAGATTTTGATGGGGCCCACCTGCTACTCTTCCCTGACTTGTCCAGATGCACCCTTATGATGCGGAGAGCCCTAGGCCAGGTCTTGGCCTTGCTACGACAAGAGCGTGTGCTCTACCGCTGGGGTTTCCCCTTCTGTCTTACTGCCCGCAGGATTGGTAAGACTGCTGTTTTGCGCACCAAAGACAACCTTTCTACATTCCTGAAAACTCTGGAGCTACCTCAAGTGGACTTCCAAGACAGGCGATACTCCAGTGATGTGCAAATTCCTATGGGCCCAGACAGCTGGCAACCGGCTCCTCAACGCACCCATTGACATCAACGTCAGAGGCAGGAGACTTCCCCCAACTTCTGTGGACAGTCTACTTGAAGCGTTCAAGTTTTCTGGTTTGTTTCATGGTTGTTTACAACTAGTTAATTGTGCAACTTAAATGTCTTTCTGCATGTTGTAGTGCTCTTCCTCTGTGCCCTACTGGCTACATACTTTCCTTGGCTGGTGGTATGGGGGCGCAGAGAGAGATAGATTTTGGTTACACCTTACGGGCTTCTCCGTTACAGTCCCTCTTCTTAGTTTACTGTTCAGCACGGCCCCGGGTTGGTGTCTGTTTCTCCCTCATGGCTAGTCACTACCCCCAAGTAGGATTGTCTCCAAATTAGAGAGATATTACTGTGAATTACAGTTCTTTAGGGGGATCTGGGTGGCCCTGTCCGGACCTGTTTTTCCCCTTTTTTTCTCGATATGTGGCACGTGGCCCTATTTGTGAGTTCATTGCCCTTTCTTTCTACCCCTCTCTGTTTTCCATTTCTTTCTGTACTCAGGTTTTGATTGTGTCTCGGGATCCGTGGATTTGGAGTTGTTTGGTTTTTCCACTGTTCCCTGGACTGGGCCTCCTGGAATGGAGATCTTGGTCACCCCTTAAGACTGTCTGATTGGCGTCTTCATTGACAGTAGTTTCCTATGATGACAGTGGTCTATGCTCCAGTTCTAAGCGGGGGAAGCTTTAGCAGGAATTATGCCGCACAGGCCCGACTGTGTTGCTGTTCCAGGAGACCCATTTCACGGGGGCTTCCGCACCCAGGCTCCGCCAATCCGTATTTAAATCAGTGGTTCTCCTGCCCGTCCCCGCTCCCTAAAACATGTGGAGTGTTGATTGCAGTCCATAAGTCTTGTCCTTTTGTCCCTGTTGACCAGCTGGTAGACCCGGAAGGTAGATTTTTGTTCCTTAAGGGTACTACTATTGGTGAGGTTTACACGTTTGCTAATTTGTATGCTCCCAACACGCGTACCATTGACTTTTTTCTAAAACGTTGAAGAAGCTACTTTCAAGGAGGGCCTCCTTGTGTTGGGTGGGGATTTTAACTTCCCCCAGACACTGATCTAGACTGTTCATCTGGGAAGTCGACCTTTTTATTTAAGGTTCTTAAACATTTTCGTAAGTGCTTGCAGGATCTTCACCTAGTGGATAGCTGGAGGGTGGACCCATCCCCTTCTGACAAGGGCTATACCTATTTCTCCCACGTTCATAACTCTTTTTCACAGATTGACCTAATTTATCTCAATCAATACCATTTAGGCAGCATTGGCACCACGGAAATTGGCTCTGTAACCATTTCTGACCACGTTCCAGTTTCGCTGACTGACTCTACACTCCCCCCACAAATCTGCTTGGACTTGGCGATAAAATTAAACTTTGCTAGATGACGCTACTACCCGTGCCGCCATTGAATCCTCAATTGCTACTTACTTCCAACTCAATTCCAATGATGAGGTTTCCCTGGGGGCGTGGTGGGAGGGCCACAAAGCAGTAATTAGAGGTGAGCGGATTGCTCACGGTTCCCGACATAAAAAAGCCAAGAGCTTAGAAATTGAGACTCTGGTCCAAAATATTCGCTTACTTGAACAGACTCATAAAAGTAGACTCAGCCCTTCAGATTTGTCTGCATTGACGGATCTTAGGGCCAAACTGTTGAACTGCCTTGAGAGACAGGTTAAAAATAAGATGAGGTATTATAAATTTTATGAGCATGGGAATAAGTGTGTCCATCACTTGGCTCGCTAACTAAAAAAACGGCAGGCCTTATCTCATGTGCATAAGCTGATAGTTCGCGACAAACCTGTGGTTGACTCCACCCGTATTGCAGATGCTTTCCGGGAATATTATAGCTCCTTGTATAATATTAAATGGACTCCGGACCAAACTATTCCACATAGGACCTTTATTCATCAATATCTTAGTGAGGTGAAGTTCCTCCGCCTGGCGACAGACGTGATCGAGGCTAGAGCGCTCGGTTACTTCTCTTGAGGTAGCCTCAGTTATCTCAGACCTTCCTAATGGTAAGAGCCCGGGACCTGATGGCTTTTCTAACGCTTATTATAAACACGTGTCAACCTTCTAGCTGGTCCAATGAGTGCCCTCACAGCCTCCTCCCCTTTATCTAGAGAAGCCTTGCTAGCTCATATTGTTGTTATTGCTAAACCAGGGAAGGACCCCTTGTACTGTCAAAACTACCATCTCATTTTGTTGCTGAACTCTGATGTTAAGATTTTCTCTAAGCTTATAGCGACCAGACTGAGGGAACTCCTTCCGGGTATCATCCATCCTGATCAGACAGTGTTTATTTTGGGCCGAGAAGCCAGAGATAATATGATTTGAGCCCTGAATGTCCTTCATTGGACCCGTTTTGGCCCACATTCTTCCTCCTTTCTGGCGCGGTCTAAGGATTGCCGAGAAAGCATTTGATAAGGTGAATTGGCAATTCATGGAAGAGTCCTTGCTGGCGTTGGGGGAGAAGATGATGGGTTGGATTATGGCTCTGTATGTTGAACCTGCGGCTAGAGTTAAGGTTAATGGGACATTCTATGAACCACTACATATTCGTAATGTTACTAGACAGGGTTGCCCTCTGTCCCTTCTCCTGTTCGCCTTGGATTTAGAACCACTTCTGCAGAAAATCCGGGGCAATGATGAAATCAAGGGGGTGTCTATTGACTCTGGGGCATATAAACTTTCGGCATATGCTGACGATATTTTGTTCTACATTACTAATCCCTTCATGACTCTACCAGTGCTGCTGTCTGAATTTCATAGGTATGGCTCCCTTTTGAATTTTAGAATAAACTATGGGAAGTCAGAGATTCTGCCGGTTACGATCCCCACGGACCTCGCACACTCATTAAAGGCCAACTTTCAATCTGGCTGGCGGCCCCAAACGTTGACTTATCTGGGTACCCAAGCTCTCCCCAGACCCTAAATTGTTATATTCAGAAAATTACAGGGTGTTCTTAAGGGGGGGGGGGGGGTAGGGTGGAGAGGACCCTTGATGTTTGGCATGACACAGCTCTCACATGGTTGGGCCGAATTAACGCTCTTAAAATGATCATGCCTAAAATTTTATATTTATTATCGACGATCCCGATCCATCTCCCACCGATATTTTTTAGCGGTTAGCGTCGGTTGTTTACGACTTATTTGGCAGGGGAGGAGGCCTCGATTGGCGTTTTTGCTTCTCCGCAGGCGTAAGGAGTATGGGGGATAGGGAGTTCCAGATGTTACCCTTTAAAGCTATGGCCCTGGTTCGTATTCTAAACTGGACGCATCACGCTACGGATAAGGTATGGGTCCCTTTAGAAAAGAGTATAGCCAGTAGAAATTTGGCTGGAGCCCCTTGGGTCCCACATGCGCATCGAGGGCTATCCAGTTGGACTTTAACATCTGGGGAGGAGAAGGGATTGTTAGATGTCAGACCTTAGCCCCATCCGGGCGTCTTCTACCCCTGGATGGTCTACACAGGTCCTTTGGCTCGTTCCTTATGGATTTTTGGCATTATCATCAGATTCATGATTTCTTTCAGAGGTTGCTCCCCAGAGTGCGAGCCTGGAACTCCCTGACTTCCTTTGAGACTTCATGTGTAGAGTTGGGGGATTCCAGACACTTGTTATCCCTGATGTACAGAGGTTTATTGTCCACTTTTTCTCAAATGACTTCTAACTATATTCGGGAATGGGAAGCTGACTTGGGTTTTACCCTGGAGCCCCCGCAGTTGATGAAAATTATTCAGATGACTCATGCCTCATCCATTAGCTCCAATACGCAAGAGTTGTGCTATAGGTTTTTTGTTTTGTTTTTTTAATCGGTGGTATAGGACATCTTCTCGAATAGCTAGAATTTTCCCTGGTGCTAATAATAGATGTTGGCCGGGATGCCCTCAGGGAGTCACCTTTTTACATCTTTGGTGGCAATGCCCCAAGATTCAAAAGTTTTGGAGGGATATTTCCCCCTGGATGCAGAGAACGACCCTTCAGCCTATTGATTTCACCCCTTTACACTGTGTTTCATGGCACCTCTTCCTCAATCAAAATGTATAAATGTAGTGTTACCCCGCATCTTTTGAATGCTACTAAGAGCCCAATACCACGCCTATGGAAGCAGAGTAGATGCCCTACTGAGGCAGAGTGAAAGTGAGTTTGATAGGGTTTATCAGGCGGAACACTGGAACCATACTGTCAAAAACTTCCTTGAGAAATTTCATAGCATTTGGGATGGGTGGCTGTACTATTCTATGGAATTGGAGGACCCAGTTACCTCTCCTTCAAATATGTGCTCTATATGATTTTTGATCCTTTCCTTGGGTCCCTTGTCTGGGCCTCCAGACCTCCCTCCCAGCTGGTCCCCTATACTTGCTCAGACCCAGAATCTCTATAGACGGCTAGCCGTGTGGTTGGTCTCTCAAGGGTTCTTCTCCCCCAAGTTGCTCCCCTCCTGTCCTGCCCTGAGCATTGAGCCCTCAATCCTGTGTTACTATTACTATTCTACTGGCCCTGTATGGCCTTTACTTTTCTTTTTTCCTTTTGCTTCTCCCTCTTATTTTTCTTTTCTCTTGTTGTTTGTTATATGTCCCGTCTTATAGCACATTAGTGCTGAGTTCCTGCAAATGCCCTTTGTGCTATATATGTTATTTATACAATCTATGTTTGAAGCTTAAAGTTTATGAGGGCATGTTTGACCTTTCGCCCTGAGATTGGCTAGCCTCGTGCGGAGACGTAGCTCCTGCGTGGCAGTCAGATCTCTAGGCGATACGTTTTGTGCCGCTTCTCACTGCCCAGATGGCAGGTGGGGGGTATGTGGCATGTTATGTTAAGTACCATGTGCTGGACTTATGCATGTACTACATTATTGTACACTGGGACTACTGTTGGACCCTTTTCTAATACTGCTATTTGCCTTCTATGTTTCAGAACATCTTATCCTTACTGCTTCTTTACCTTCTGTTTTAAAAATCTTTAATAAAAACAGATTATACAAAAAAAAAAATGGCAAAAAGGTGGTCACACCAAATATAGATTTAATTTGGATTACTCATCTGTTCATTTACTCTCCATTTTGCTAATTGATAAAAAATAAACTTCTGCACAGCAATAAACACACACACACACACAATATAAAAAGTCTATACACCCTTTAAAATGTTAGGTTTCTGTGATGTAAAAAAATGAGACAAAGATAAGTAATTTCAGAACTTTCTCCATCTTTAATGTGCCCTATAAACTGCAAATTCAATTGAAAAACATACTGAAATCTTTTAGGCTGGTGGGACGTAAACATAAAAAACTAAAATGCGGTTGCATAAGTGTGCACACCCTCTTATAACTTGGAATGTAGCTCTGTTCAGAATTAAGCAATCACATTCAAAATCATGGTAAATAGGTGTCACCACACCTGCCATCATTTAAAGTGCCTCTGATTAACCCCAAGTAAAGTTCATCTGTTCTAGTAGGTCTTGTCGGACATTTTCTTAGTCGCATCCTACAGCAAAAGACATGGTCTCAGAGAGCTACCAAAGCATCAGAGGGATCTCATTGTTAAAAGGTATCAGTCAAGGGAAGGGTACAATAGAATTTCCAAGGCATTAGTTATACCATGGAACACAGTGAAGACAGTAATCATCAAGTGGAGAAAATATGGTGTAACAGTGACATTACCAAGAACTAGACATCCCTCTAAAATTGATGAAAAGACGAGAAGAAAACTGGTCTGGGAGGCTGCCAAGAGGCCTACAGCAACACTAAAGGAGCTGCAGAAATATGTGTCAAGTACTGGCTGTGTGGTACATGTGGCAACAATTTCCCATATTCGTCATATGTCTGGGCTATGGGGTAGAGTGGCAAGATGGGTGCCTTTTCTTACAAAGAAAAACATCCAAGCCCAGCTAAATTTTGCAAACACACATCTGAAGTCTCCCAAAAGCATGTGAGACAATGTGTTATGGTCTGATGAAACCCAGGTTGAACTTTTTGGCCATAATTCCAAAAGATGTTTGGTGCAAAAACAACACTGCACATCACCAAAAGAACACCATACCCACAGTGAAGCATGGTGGTGGCAGTCATCATGTTTTGGGGTTGTTTTTCTTCAGCTGGAACTGGGGCCTTAGTCAAGGTAGACGGAATTATGAACAGTTCCAAATACCAGTCAATATTGGCACAAAATCTTCAGGTTCTGCTAGAAAGCTGAACATTAAGAGGAACGTTATCTTTCAGCATGACAACAACCCAAAGCATACATCCAAATCAACAAAGGAATGGCTTCACCAGAAGAAGATTAAAGTTTTGGAATGGCCCAGCCAGAGCCCAGACCTGAATCCGATCGAAAATCTATGGGGTCATCTGAAGAGGTCTGTGCCCAAGGGTTTCCCCTCACAATCTGACTGATTTGGAGTGTTTTTGCAAGGAAGAGTGGGCAAATATTGCCAAGATGTGTCATGCTGATAGACTCATACCCAAAAAGACTGTTTGCTGGAGTAAAATCAAAAGGTGCTTCAACAAAATATTAGTTGAAAGGTGTGCACACTTAAGCAGCAATATTATTTTAGTTTATTATTTTTACTTCCCTTTGCCTAAAAGATTTCAGTTTGTTGTTCAACTGAGTTGTACAGTTTATAGGTTAAAGGTGGAAAAAGTTATGAAATGATTTATATTTGTCTCATTTGTTTACATCACAGAAACCTGACATTTTAACAGGGGTGTGTAGACTTTTTATATCCACGGTATATTGATACACTGTTGTGCTCAAAAGTTTGCATACAATTAGAGAATTGGCAATTTACAGTACCATTTTTAAAGAAAACATGAGTGACCAGGCAAAAAAACCCCCAAAAAACTAGCAAACAAGTTAAATGCCCCCTGTTCAAACGTCTGCATCCCCTTAGTTCTTAATACTGTGTATTGCCCCCTTCAGCATCAATGGCAGCGTGCAGTCTTTTCTAATAGTTGTGTATGAGGCCCAAAATTCTTACAGGTGGTATAGCGGTCAATTCAACTTGGCAAAATGCCTCCAGGTCATGCAAAGTCTTTGGTCATCTTGCATGAACCGCACATTTAAGCTCTCCCCAGAGTGGCACAATGCTATTAAGGTCAGGAGACTGTGATGGCCACTCCAGAACCCACACCTTTTTCTGCTATAACCACTGGAAGGTCAACTTGGCCTTGTGCTTAGGGTCATTGTCATGCTGGAAAGTCCAAGAGCCTCCCATGTGCAGCTTTTGTGTAGAAGAACGCAAATTGTCTGCAATTATTTTCTGATAATATGCTGCATTTATCTTGCCATCAGTTTTCACAAGACTCCCTATGCCTTTAGAGCTCCCACACCCCCAAAACATCAGTGAGCCACCACCATGCTTTACAGTGGGGATGGTATTCTTGTCGCTATAGGCCTTTTTGACCCCTCTTCAAACATGGTGCTTATGGTTATGACCATAAAGCTCTAATTTGGTCTCGTCACTCCAGATTACAGTGTACCAGAAGCTGTGACGAGTGTCAAGGTATTGTTGGTCATATTGTAACCGGGCTTTTTTGTGGAATTGGTACAGTAAAGGCTTCTTTCTAGCAAATTGGACAAGCGGCTCATTTTTGCTCAAGTATCGTCATATTGTGCTCCTTGAAACAACTACACAGCATTTTTCCAGAGCAGTCTGTATTTCTCCCGAGGTTGCTTGTGGGTTTTTCTTTGTATCCCAAACTATGCTTCTGGCAGTTGTAGCTGCAATCTATCTTGATTTACCTGGTCTTGGCATCAAGAAATCCCTGAATGTTTCACTTTTTATTACCTGATTGAACAGTACTGACTGGCAAATTCATGGCTTTGGATATCTTTTTATATCCTTTTCCATATTTATAAAGTTCTAATACCTTTTACGCACGTTTTTGACAGTTCTTTTCTGCTCCCCATGGCTCAGTATCTAGCCTGCTCAGTGCATCCACGTGAGAGCTACCAAACTCACTATTTATACACAGACATTAATTGCAATTTAAAAAGCCACAGGTGTGGTAAATTAACCTTTAATTGCCATTTTAAGCTGTGTGTGTCAGGACCATTAGGGTGATTTCTTTTATTATGATGATTAAAAAAGGAGCTAAACAGGTATATGATAATAAAAGGCTTCATATGATCACTATTCTTAAATAAAAAAAGACAGTTTTTGGCATAACCAGTCATATTTTCCAAATCAATGCCAAAATGTCACAATTTCTGCCAGGGTATGTAAACTTTTGAACACTACTGTATATTCTATTTACACAAAAATACACAGTATACACACAGATGAAAAGTTTGCTCTACAAGAATAGCATACAATTAGTAATGGGACTTACCTGAACTGAACGAAAATTAGTGATGAAAGGGAGCATTATATGGTATCCTGGTCCACTTGGATTACTTAATAAAGCGCCCCCTCTGACAAAAAACATGCAAAAGTACATTTATGTTATATAGAGATAACACAACCAAAACAAATCAGTGTAGTGGCAAATGTCAAAAACTAACTTCTGCCCTCTGGGAGATCAATATACATTACAGGGATTTTAACAAATTATGTGGAAGATTCCTACCTCTTTTTTCTCTGAAGCAATAGCTCTTTGAGTTATATAAATAAATCTGAATGGGAATTACTTTTTCATTATTAATCGGCTAATGCACCGGTAGTGTTCTAATGAGAAAAGTTGCAGCGTCTATACAAGTGATTAACCCTTTGGGAGTCTCTTGCCAAAAATTAAACTTTTGTTTTAGAGAATGCCTAAAGTCTGACTTGTATCTTTGTGCAGACTACTAGGAAAATTAGTAAGCCAATCACACAAACAGGAAATTACTTTTCTGGGGAAGTTCTATACACCAACTGTGTACAGTAGACCTCCAAGTTGCCATATTGCAGTGAATTTTAGAGAACATTACAACAGTGCAGATAGAAAAGGAAAAGGGCAATTTTAATAGCATTAAGTTTCAATATGACTTGTGTAGCAATTGTAAATGCTACATTTTATTTGCTATTATTTTGTGCCACTAAAGTGGAGTTGCCCTTTATGATTATATAATATGGAATCTGTAATATCTTGTTAGAAAATTGACTATAGGACAGTAACGTTAGTTATGCTCCAACACAGAAGCAATGAGTATGGAATGCAGAAATAAACAAATACCCCCATAATACAATGGCTATAGGAAAACATTCTAGAGCAGCCTTTCTCAACCTTTTTTACCCAACAGAAATCCTTGAAAAAATTTTCAAGTCTTGGGGGAAGCCTTTCTAAAAGCAACTTCTTGGGGGTCAGAGGGAAGAATGCCCCTTACATTGATGGTCAGTGGGAAGAAAGCCCATTTAATTGGTGGTCATTTGGTGGTTAGTGGGAATATTGCCACTCTTACAGTGGTGATCAGAATGCCACCCTTACAGGTAACTAAAAACATCACTGGTGTCATGCTGCTGGCTTTGGTAAGTGGCGTTAGCCCTGGAACTATGCAGAAACCATCAAATAGGAGGTCACCTGGCCACAGCTCAATGAACCCTAGCAATCTCAGGATGAATTCTAGAATTCCAAAGAACCTTGATTGAGACTGGCTGTCCTAGAGTATATTAGGCATTTTCTGACAAATTCCCACTGTTGGCATGGCAGTGACAGTCTATAACCTCATTATAGTACAGAGGGTTGTGCTGGGAGAAAAAAAAAACAAAACATACCTTTTAAAGGTTCGATCATTTTTTAATAGAACAGTTTTCTACTGTTTATGATCAACATATCTGATCTGTACAAATTAACGTTTGTAATTACCTGTAATACACAGCCAGATGACCTTCTTCTACTTTATGAATAGATGAATGTAAAATCAAGGCAATTAGGACAGTGACCACTCCAACTACCGCTCCCAGCTGTGCCATGATCATTCTGAGGAGGAAACGAGCAATATTTTGTATCAAAGTATTACAGCTTTATATTTTCTAATCAATAGTCATGATGAGCAAATAAAACATGATGAAGTTCAACCTCCAAAACCCCCATATCACACCAGAGAAAGCTGTGCAATTCCAGCAGCAGTAAAAGCTGCTTCAAAATTTGCTCAATGGGTGGCCCTGTTCTGTATGACAAAAGTTGATTGTTCAACTATTGAAGGAGCATACTGGAAATATTTTAGCCAGATAGCACCTGCATCCAATCAGATGTAGCTGCTGTTTGGGTATACTGACAGCCACCACCTGTGCTGTTTAGCAAGGATGGAGAAATTTGTCACATTTCTTTAGTTGAGCCCACAGACTAATCAAAAGAAATCTAATAGTGTATGGTCAGCTTAAGAGCACAGCTACCCCAACTAGTACTGCATAAACTATTGTCCTTTGCAGTGAACTAGTGAGAAAGCACAAGGCATGCATCTTATGAGTAACGTTAAGGCCTGTTCCAGAAAAACTGGTTAATAACTAACTTGGCAAGTATGGACGTTTATCACGGGTCTCATGTCACAGGATGATGCAACCCTAACTTCGAGAAACAAACAAGTTTTAGGGCATTACTTACTAAGGCATTTCTAGTAAGCAAGACAAACAAAAAAAACTATTTTCATTTGTAGCAAATTTGTAGTGCTGCTTAATAAATCACCTTTAAACAACACTTTTTTTTTTTTTACGCATGATAAAGAGTGAAGCATAACAGTGTATCTACTGTTACTGCTTCAAAACATATTACCATTCTGTTCAAAAGAACAGAAGTTTATAATAACAAGATTCATACAGAATAAATAACCTACACAGTAGCTTCATTACCCTAAATCATATATGTATAAAAAAAAAAAAAGACAGAAATAGAACAAATATTTAGGTTTAAAATTACTTTCATTAAAGAAGTAATAAACACAAATAAAAAAGGCATTCTCCCTGCAAAGTAAAAGCATAATGTGTTAGTATGCATTGCATACTAGCACACTATGAAAGGCTGACCTTGAAACGAAACCCTCCAGCGGCTTGCTGTCACCGCTGCAGAGGCTTCCATATTCACCTGGTCTTCCTACCAGGTTCGTGGGCACTTGAATGGCCGAGCTGCAATGATGTCACGGAGCTCCGAAGGAAGGGCACGGGTATGCCGTTCCTTCAGAGCGCATGCGCCAGCAATGTCCCCAGCTCTCCACCAAGCGAACATCCCATAAATGGTGCACGTTTAGGAGATATTCAATTAACCTTCAGGTAAGCTTTATTATACGCTTACCAGTATGTAAAAATCACAGAGGGGAGTTCAATACCACTTTGAATAAATTGTCAGTAAGGACAGTAAATAAAACAAAATGTAAAAAAGGAATTACATAATACAGTTATTGGTATTTGGCAAACATTTTGCTAAAACCAGAAATATGTGAAAAATACGAAATACATACAGTATATTAAAACTTATACAGGAAATGTTTATCTTAACAAAGAATCTGTAAATAAGTCCATCTGGTCCTGAGATTTACACTGCACCACACAATCTGGCAGGAGAGAAGACCTGATTTTCATCTGCTACAGTAAAGCAACACTTACAGACTTTGTCCCTCCCCCAGCCTATAACAGCAAGGAAAGCATATCAGCAAACTGATGATCGTGTCACTTTGCTTTCTCATTTTTTGCAGCAGAACGGATTGGTTCTCTTTGCAGCTTCTCCCTCTCCAAGTTTGAGCTCTGCTATATAAGAATTGCAAGAGATCAGAGTATATGATCAAAATGCAAAATCATGATTGATCTGGAAATTTGTAAGCATAGTCTGTGAGGAATCCTACAAAACATATTCACTATGCCCTGTAACTATGCAATGTCACAAAATCACAGAGCCTGATGTCTGCACTACAGAGATGGCAAAAAAAGCAGAAGGAGGCGGAGCCAGAACAGGAATCACTTCTTGCAGGCAGCAAGGTACCATGGAATATGTAGTCTAAAACTTGAAAGTAAACAGCAGAGAAGAAACTGGAAAATCAGTCAGGAAAACCTGGGAGATGTTGAAAGGGATCACAGCAGACAGGCAAAACTCACAAAATTAAATATTTTCATTACCAATTGTTTGCATTGCTATTGCAATGCTGATGTTATAAAATGAAAGTGTATGCTGTGCCCATAGAACACTATTAAAAGGTCAAATTCTGGTAACTTATGCTGCTTGTTTTTAAAAAGATACATTAAAATGATGTATTAAAACTGAACTCCAGGAATTTTCAAAATTTCTCTTACAGTGGGGCTTCCTCTGCACTGCAAGGGTTAAATGCTTGTTTCTACTTTGGGTACCATTAAAAAGCAGTTTTACCAAACATATCCTTCGCTTCTCTGGCAGCTAGCGCTCTCTGCCTGCCTGTGCTCTGAGATATGGGTGGGACTGCAGCATTGATTCAATGCTGCAACTGTCCTCTTCTGCTCTTCTACACCGAGGACTGATAGAAAAAAAAAAAAAACACTGATCGCTCAGTTCTCGCCAGTTACTGTTCTGTGCTCTGCCACTCCAGTGATCACTGAGGCGCCAGGCCATGCAAGGGGTGGGAGCGGCTGACTCAGGCTTTACTGTCGGGATGCCTGCAGAGCCTGGATCAGTTCTGTGATGTCAGCCAAAAGCAGGTTTTAGCCCACTTATGGCTGAATCTGGGTCATAGGAGAGCATAACTAAGTGCACTACTGTTAACCACAGAAGTATGGCCAAAAGAGCTTTGACCACACTTCTCCTTTAATTTGTGTGTTTTATACCTGCCTGGAATTCAGCTTTAGACCCAGTTCACACATATGAGAATTGGATGCATTTTGAACCACATCCAATTCACATGACATGTGAACCAAAAGCCTTTTCTATGAAGCCAGACGACATGTGCGGGCCGGTCACAGTGCGATTTGTAAAAGAACCCTGTGCCATTTTCAGTCCGATGCAGGTGCGACTTCCAATAACATGCACTTTAACAATTTGCACTGGATTCATGCCTGAGCCACTGAACAAAATCACACTGGTGTCTTGAAGGAAAAAAAAAAAAAAAAAAAAAAAAAATCACACTACAAACCGGACCTGCACACATGTAACTCAGGCTGATATACCATTTCAAAAACTGAGAGCATTTTATTTACATTTCTTTTGTTTTCACTGCCAGATAGTAATAAAACATTTCTATGCCTACAGGTAAAAGCTGTCTCTAGCTAGTGTGACATGAGCCTTATCCATTACCTTCCTATATTTCTGGCAGACTCAAGTGATAATATCTACACAGTCAGAGCTCTGGACTCGTTTCCACTTGCTTTCGTTTCTGAGAGTCTCATTCCTTCTCCTCAATAAGGAATGTTTCCCTTCTGATGCTGCATTTGCCATTAACCTCCCTAGCGGTCTGATTATGTCCATATTTCTGTGCTCAAAGCGGTACATTTTTTTGCATGGAAATATGTATTTTTTTTTATTGTAGGTCTGTAATTTTTAGGAATAACTCACTGAAATCTGTCCGAACAAGAGTCTAGTAAACATCCCGGGTATGTTAAAATTTGAAACACAAAATAATAAATTATTTAATAAATCATAAAAAAAAATAAAAAATTTAATTCAATAATATAATCAAACCAAAAACACTGAAATTTTAAATATAGTGCCAAGTTCGCACATCACTGAGCAAAGTCACAAAATCATTTTCAGTGTCTGATGACGAATTTCCCCACAAATCATTATCACTCAATTCTGCAAGTAGTTCTAATTTACTATTGCTGTTCTCTAGCTGATCTAAAACCGCTTTTGACTTAAAGGGATGCTTTTTGGACGCCATGGACATTTCTCAGTTTCCAGGCAGAAAGAAAAAAATGCAGGCAGGGCACAGGACAAAGCACTAGGGACAAAATGAATGTGAAATGGTTTGATACAGTAATGTTATACTATGTGATTTTAGTGAATTTAGTGAATGTCACTTTTTGTCATTTTCAAATTTCCCGCCGCTTGCAGGGGATGGAACCCAGATGACAGATGCAGGCATCCGCTGGAGGACATTGCCGGGTACACTGCAGGAGGGACATCGTGGGAGCGCAGGACAAGGTAAGTGAAGAACAGATCCCGGAGCAGCGCCGCATGGTAAGCCAGAGTGGAGCTCGGTGTTACCATTTGTGGTATTAAAACTTTACCCCGAGCTACACTCGGGAATACCGCCAGGGAGGTTAAATAAAAATATTACTATCAACTGGAGAGAGCAAGGCCCATTATAACAGCTATGGCAAGTATGCAGATGTGCAAAGTTCATGCAAACATATACCCTAACCTGAAGTTCCTAAGATACACAAGAAAACGTATGCAATTTAAATCTCAGGCTCTACTGAAAATTCTTCATTCGGACAGAGGCTTTTAAGACACTGAACACAGTTGGCAAGTCTAACACAGTTCTAAAGAAGTTCGATTGGCTGTCTATGTCTGCACAGTTGTTATGTACTTCCTAGTACAGGCAGTCTTATTCATGCCTATTGGGTTGCAGCAGCTGCACGGACACCGTCGCTGGTTCTAATCTGACATCTGTGCGAGTGCGTGTCCCCAAACACACACAGTCCGTGTTCGGGGCCATGCACATGCACAGCTGTCAAAGCGGGACCAGTGGCTGTGTCAGTGCTACCGTGGCGTCCCAAGATAAAAAGAGAAAAAAAAAAAGACCATCAACCTTAGCATGTATATGTCTATGTTTCACATGTCCAGAAATGTAATATCTCTGATCCAAAAATATAAAATGTAGTCATGTCCATTTTCCATCAGACTTCACCAGCAAAATGGATTGGTTTTAATAACTGCTAGCTTTCAGTCTTTCACCCTTTCACCAAGCCATGGAGCTATATAAAGGAACTGTGCAACATGATGAGTTTTTCAGCTGTGCTACAGACAGCTGTATGAGGAAGCCCAGCCTCTTCCATGCAAAGTTTATGCCTAAGCAAACTACTCATAAAAAGCTGCCAAAATCCATAAGCTAGGCAAACAAAACACAACTAGAGCCGATCAAAGAGAAAAAAAAAACTCTCCAGAGATATGAAACTATGGGATAACAAACTCACAGCAAAAACTTTTATTAATTAAAAACTTTTAATCGCTTAATAACCAGTATACTGTATCATTTGTGATCCTTCCTCCTTGTAAACAGCCACAACACATCCTGCTGCTGCGAACAGAAGAGATCCCAACTGTCTCTTCATTTAGAGGAAACGACCTTCCATCTAGACGTCTAAAAATAATTTCTAGAAAACTGTTATTCAACACTAAATCCTTCAGCCGACCTGTATCATTTTTGGAATATTGATTGTTTCATGATCTGTGTAACTGAAGGAGTAGCAGAAGAGTGTCTACTGCTTACACTCTACTTGTTAAAAAAATTATTATATATACTGTATGTATACATATACATTATGCGCACAGTACTGTGCACAAATTTGTGGCAGGTGTGAAGAAATGTTATATTTACAAAATAGTAAGTGAGCGAACAGAAGAAAAATCTAAATCAACTCAATATTTGGTGTGACTACTCTGACTTTAAACCAGCATCAATACTTACACAGTCAGGGATTTAGTAGGAGTAGAGTCAGGAGTATAGTTAACCAGTTATATATTAAGAAGGGCTAATGATCATCAATTTCATATGTAGGTTGAAACAGTCATTATCTGAAAGAGAAACAGCAGTGTAGGAGGCTTAAAACTGGGGGAGGAAGAGCCAGACTCTGCTACTAAGGAGAGGCTGCAGAAGACAGTGTCCTGTCACAGGTCATGCACCATGTCAAAACTGAGCACAGCAACAAAACACAACAGTAATTGAACTGCATCAGCAAAGTCTCTCCCAGGCAAAGATTTAAAAGCAGACTGGGATTTGAAGATGTGTTGTTCAAGCTCTTTTGAAGAAGCACAAAGAAACAGGCAACGTTGACGACTGTAGATGCATTGGCCAGCCAAGGAAACTTAAAGCGATTCTAAAAGGTCCCTTTTTTTGGTAAAATAACAAACATATCTATACTTACCTGCTTTGTGTAGTGGTTTTGCACACAGCAGCCTGGATCCTCCTCTTCACAGGTCCCCCGCAAGTTCTCCTGGCTGCTCCTGTCTGTCGGGTGACCCCACAGCAAGCAGGTTGCATTGAGGGCACCCGCTGCTCCATAGGTCCATTCATACACAGAGCTGCGTCTTGGCCCATCCTCCCTCTCTCCTCATTGGCTGACTGGCTGTGATAGACAGCAGCGGGAGCCAATGGCTCCCTTCTTGTGGTCTTTGCCAATGAGGAGGCAGAGACCCGAGGCAGCCGAAGCAGACATTCACATCGCTGGATCGCGATGAGCCTCAGGTACGCATTGAGGGGGCTGGGGGAGCTGCTGCACACAGATTTTCTTACCTTCATGCATAGAATACATTAAGGTAAAAAACCTTCAACCTTTACCACTTTAACGTAGCAAATGAAGGACACATCAGGCTTACTTCCTTTAGACATTGGAAGATGTCCAGCAGTGCCATCAGCACAGAACTGGCAGAAACCAGTGGGGCCCAGGTACACCCATCTACTACCTAGAAGTCTGGCCAGAAGTGGTCTCCATGGAAGAATTGCAGCCAAAAAGCCATACCTACAATGTGGAAACAAGGCTAAGAGACTCAACTATGCATGAAAACATAGGAACTATGTGCAAAAAAATGGCAGCAGGTGGACTGATGAGTCACAATTTTAAATATCTGGCAGTAGCAGAAGGCAGTTTGATCACCAAAGAGCTGGAGAATAGTACAATAATGAGTGTCCTCAGGCAACAGTGAAGCATGGTGGAGGTCCCTTGCAAGTTCTGCAAATGGAGTTGGAGATTTGCTCAGGATCAATGGTGTCCTCAATGATGAGAAATAGCGGAAGATACTTATCCATCATGCCACACCATCAGTCAGGCATATGACTAGCCCCAAATGTATTCTGTATCACGACATCAATCCCAAACATATAGCCAATATCATTAAGAGCTATCTTCAGCGTAAAGAATAACACGGAGTCCTGGAAGTGATGGTTTTGCCCCCATAGAGCCCTGATCTCAACATCATTGAGTTTATCTGGAATTACATGAAGAAACAGAAAGATAAGAGGCATCCTAAATCCACAGAAGATCTGTGTTTAGTTCTCCAAGATGTTTGGACCAACCTACCTGCCGAATTCCTTCAAAAGCTGTGTGAAAGTGTACCTAGAAGAACTGATGCTGTTTCGAAGGCCAAGGGTGGTCACACCAAATATTGATTTGAATTTCTCTTCTGTTCATTTACTTTCTATTTTTTTAATTGCTAAAAATGAACATTGAACACTTCTATTTCAAAAACATATATACATATATATATATACACACACACACACACACACACATATATACACATACATACACACAGATATATTTTAGGGATATTATACAGTGACTATACATCTTAGATTTTTTAGCCAATAACTATTTCATGTTTACATAAGCAGGAAAAAAAAAAAAAAAGGGAGGTCCAGTAGTGTAAATAGGAGGATGTACATTGTGTACAGGGGGGTCACAAAGCTAAACACTCCAATTGAACAAATGTAGGATGTATACAGGACCCTCATAACTGGGCGATCATATAGCACACAGAATACAGGAGGGCTCCTATAAAAGCCGGTTAGTATGTGGATGTACTGTCCTACAAAGTGGGAATGTTGTGTATAAGACTGATAACTCTGCGCTCCTGAAGTACCCAAGACAGATAAGGGCTCCAATAAATGCATGCTAATTTGTGGCTGTATCGTTCTATAAGATGACTGTACATTGTGTGTAAAGCTGGCCATAAAGGAGTCAAAAACTGAACAAAAATTCTTGTCGGTTGCCGAAACATTCATTTTTCGCTTCATTAGTGTGCAGGCTGCGACACAATTTTCGTGCTGCAATTGAAAGCGCCTGATCCAACAGGTAGGGTTTAAAAAAGAAGAAAAAAAAACAAAAAAACACACAAATGTATCATCTATTTTTTTTTTTTGATTAACAGGAAATTAAATCTTCCACTCATCTATGGCCAGCTTTAGACTCCGATAGCTCTGTACAGTACACAGGACAGATAAGAGCCTAGATAAAAGAAGACTGGCATGTGGCTGCATTGCTGTGTACAGATGTAGGATGTGTACAGGGCCCTCACAGCTGAGCACTCTTCCAGTACACAGAACAGATGAGAGTTCAGAAAAAGGCAGGGCAGCATGTGGCTGTATAGCACTATAATGCAGAGTGTATAAGGTGTACAAGGCCCTCACTGTTCCGCACTCCTGCAATACACAGAATAGATGTACGACATGTGCAGGGCCCTCACTGTTCCGCACTCCTGCAGCACACAGAATAGATGTACGATGTGTGCAGGGCCCTCACTGTTCCGCACTCCTGCAGCACACAGAATAGATGTACGACGTGTGCAGGGCCCTCACTGGTCCGCACTCCTGCACTACACAGAATAGATGTACGACGTGTGCAGGGCCCTCACTGGTCCGCACTCCTGCACTACACAGAATAGATGTACGACGTGTGCAGGGCCCTCACTGGTCCGCACTCCTGCAGTACACAGAATAGATGTACGACGTGTGCAGGGCCCTCACTGGTCCGCACTCCTGCACTACACAGAATAGATGTACGACGTGTGCAGGGCCCTCACTGGTCCGCACTCCTGCAGTACACAGAATAGATGTACGACGTGTGCAGGGCCCTCACTCCTGCAGTACACAGAATAGATGTACGACGTGTGCAGGGCTCTCACTGTTCTGCACTCCTGCAGGACACAGAATAGATGTACGATGTGTACAGTACCCTCATAGTCAAGCATGCCTAAAGTACACAGAATACATACAGGACTGTCATAGCTGAGCATTCCGATACCACACAGACCAGACGAGAGCTCCAATAAAGGCAGACTGCTATGTAGCTGTATTGCCCTAACATTAGCGTGTGTGTTGTGTACAGGACTCTGACAGCTCCGCAGTCCTGTAGTACACAGTACAGATAAAGGCAGGCTGCTATGCAGCTGTATTGCTCTATAAGGAGACAGTATGTTGCGTACAAGACTGATAGATCAGCACTCTTACAGTACACAGATCAGATGAGAACTCAGATAAAGGCAGTTCACTATGTGTCTGTTTTGCAGCATTTCCCTACAAGGACAGATGCAGGATATAAAGGGTTGCCATAGCTGAGCACTCCTATAGTACACGGGACAGATGAGGGCTCCAATAAAAACAGGCTGGTATGTGGCTGTATTGCAGCATGGCCTATGAGGAGAGCGTATATTGTCAGTAAAGCTCTCACAGCTAAGCAATCCTATAAGACAAAATAGATGTAGGCTGTACACAAGGCTCTCCTACAGGACACAGAATGGATGTAGGATGTACACAGGACTCTCCTACAGGACACAGAATGGATGTGGATGTACACAGGGCTCTCCTACAGGACACAGAATGGATGTGGATGTACCCAGGGCTCTCCTACAGGACACAGAATGGATGTGGATGTACACAGGGCTCTCCTACAGGACACAGAATAGATGTGGGATGTACACAGGACTCTCCTACAGGACACAGAATAGATGTAGGATGTACAGTTGTGTTCAAAATAATAGCAGTCAGACATCACTAACCTGATCAATCACTGTTTTTGGTAGAAATATTTCTACATGGCAAATAATTTACTAGCAGGTGTAGTAGAGTAATAGAAATCCAACAGACCCAACAGTCATGACATACATGCTGCTGATTCTGTGTAACTGAATCACTAATTGAAAGGGGCATGTTCAAAATAATAGCAGTGTGGAGTTCTATTAGTGAGGTCATTCATTCTTTGAAAAACAGGTGGCAATTATTGCCCTTATTTAAGGAAGGAAGGCAGCAAATGTTGTACATGCTGGTTACAGTGCATTTCTCTCTGAAATTCTCAGGAAAATGGGTCGTTCCAGACATTGTTCAGAAGAACAGCGTACCTTGATTAAAAAGTTGATCGGAGAGGGGAAAACATATAAGGAAATGCAGAAAATGATAGGCTGCTCAGCTAAAATGATCGCAAATGCTTTAAAATGGCAACCAAAACCTGAAAGACGTGGAAGAAAGCGTAAAACTGCCATTCGAATGGATAGAAGAATAGCCAAAATGGCAAGGACTCAGCCAACAATCAGCTCCGGGAAGATCAAAGAAGGTCTAAAGTTACCTGTGAGTACTATTACAATTAGAAGACGCCTATGTGAAGCCAAGCTATCTGCAAGAAGCCCCCGCAAAGTCCCACTGTTGAAAAAAAGACGTGCTGAAGAGGTTACAATTTGCCAAAGAGCACATTGACTGGCCTAAAGAGAAATGGCGCAACATTTTGTGGACTGATGAAAGTAAGATTGTTCTTTTTGGGTCTAGTGGCTGGAGACAGTTTGTCAGACGACCCCCAAACACTGAATTCAAGCCACAGTACACTGTGAAGACAGTGAAGCATGGTTGCACAAGCATCATGATATGGGGATGTTTCTCATACTACGGTGTTGGGCCTATTTATCGCATACCAGGGATCATGGATCAGTTTGAATACATCAGAATACTTGAAGAGGTCATGCTGCCTTATACTGAAGAGGAAATGCCCTTGAAATGGGTGTTCCAACAAGACAACGACCCCAAACACACCAGTAAACATGCAACATCTTGGTTCCAGACCAACAAGATTGATGTTATGGAGTGGCCAGCCCAATCCCCGGATCTTAATCCAATAGAAAACTTGTGGGGTGACATCAAAAATGCAGTTTCTGAGGCAAAACCAAGAAATAGAGAAGAATTGTGGAATGTAGTCCAATCATCCTGGGCTGGAATACCTGTTCACAGGTGCCAGAAGTTGATTGACTCCATGCAACACAGATGTACAGCAGTTCTCAGAAACAGTGCTTATACAACTAAATATTCATTAAGTGATTCAAAGGAAAGCAAAATCTTCAAACATTTTTCAGTTTATATAGTGAATGTTTGAGTTTGTAAAGAAGAATACAAACACTGCAATTTCTTTGAACAGTCTAATATTCACTTTTCTTCCAATTTTTTTTTTTTAGAGGAAAAACACAAATTTGATATATTTTTCTTCATGTTTTGATTTGGAATAGAATGTGTAGTGTTCCCAATGCATTTGTGTGTATGGAAATAAAAGCTATTAGAAGGATTTTGAGCTTTATTCACTTTTTTCAACACAGTGCTATTATTTTGAACACAACTGTACACAGGGCTCTCCTACAGGACACAATAGATGTAGGATGTACACAGGGCTCTCACAGCTCTGATCTCCTGCAGGACACAGAATAGATGAAGGATGTACACAGGGCTCTCCTACAGGACACAATAGATGTAGGATGTACACAGGGCTCTCACAGCTCTGATCTCCTGCAGGACACAGAATAGATGTAGGATGTACACAGGGCTCTCACAGCTCTGATCTTCTGCAGGACACAGAATAGATGTGGGATGTACACAGGGCTCTCCTACAGGACACAATAGATGTGGGATGTACACAGGGCTCTCCTACAGGACACAATAGATGTAGGATGTACACAGGGCTCTCCTACAGGACACAGCATAGATGTAGGATGTACCCAGGGCTCTCCTACAGGACACAGCATAGATGTAGGATGTACCCAGGGCTCTCCTACAGGACACAGCATAGATGTAGGATGTACCCAGGGCTCTCCTACGGGACACAGCATAGATGTAGGATGTACCCAGGGCTCTCCTACAGGACACAATAGATGTGGGATGTACACAGGGCTTTCCTACAGGACACAGCATAGATGTGGGATGTACACAGGGCTTTCCTACAGGACACAGCATAGATGTGGGATGTACACAGGGCTTTCCTACAGGACACAGCATAGATGTGGGATGTACACAGGGCTTTCCTACAGGACACAGCATAGATGTGGGATGTACACAGGGCTTTCCTACAGGACACAGCATAGATGTGGGATGTACACAGGGCTTTCCTACAGGACACAACATAGATGTGGGATGTACACAGGGCTCTCCTACAGGACACAATAGATGTGGGATGTACACAGGGCTCTCCTACAGGACACAATAGATGTAGGATGTACACAGGGCTCTCCTACAGGACACAATAGATGTGGGATGTACACAGGGCTCTCCTACAGGACACAATAGATGTAGGATGTACACAGGGCTCTCCTACAGGACACAGAATAGATGTAGGATGTACACAGGGCTCTCACAATTCTGATCTCCTACAGGACACAGAATAGATGGAGACGCAAATACAGGCAGGATTGTACTTGGCTGTAATGAAGTATAAGGACAGATGAAGGGTGTATAGGATGCTCTGGTAGCGCAGTTCTCCTATACCATAGAGCTCAGACACAGGCAGGCTATTATGGGGCTACATTCCTTATAATGAGAAAGAAATATATATAAATATTGCAGGGCACAACACAGCTAGGCACTTCTACAGCACACAGAGTGGATATAGGATGTGTACAGGGCTCTCATAAATCTACACTCTTACAGTGTACAGAGCAGATGAGGGTTGAGGTACAGGCAGGCCAGCATGCGGATGTACAGTGGATATAAAAAGTCTACACACCCCTGTTAAAATGTCAGGTTTCTGTGATGTAAAAAAAAATGAGACAAAGATAAACCATTTCAGAACTTTTACCACCTTTAATGTAACCTATAAACTGTACAACTCAGTTGAACAACAAACTGAAATATTTTAGGTGGAGGGAAGTAAAAATAAAAAACTAAAATAATATGACTGAATAAGTGGGCACACCCGTAAACAAATACTTTGTTGAAGCACCTTTTGATTCCATTCCAGCACTCATTTTTTTTTGGTATGAGTCTATCAGCATGGCATATCTTGACTTGGCAATATTTGCCAACTTCTTGCAAAAACACTCCAAATCTGTCAGATTGCGAGGCCATCTCCTATGCACAGCCCTCTTCAGATCACCCCACAGATTTTCGATCGGATTCAGGTCTGGGCTCTGGCTGGGCTATTCCAATACTTTAATCTTCTTCTGGTGAAGCCATTCCTTTGTTGCAGCTCCTTTAATGTTACTGTAGGCCTCTTAGCAACGTCCCAGACCAGTTTTCTTCTCGTCTTTTCATCAATATTGGAGGGATGTCCAGTTCTTGGTAATGTCACTGTTGCGCCATATTTTCTCCATTTGATGACTGTCTTCACTGTGTTCCATGGTATAGCTAATGCCTTGGAAATTCTTTTGTACCCTTATCCTGACTGATACCTTTTAACAATGAGATCCCTCTGATGCTTTGGAAGCACTCTGCGGACCATGGCATTTGCTGTAGGATGTGACTAAGAAAATGTCAGGAAAGACCTACTAGAACAGCTGAACTTTTTGGGGGGTCAATTTGGGGCACTTTAAATGATGGCAGGTATGTACTGACTCCTATTTAACATGATTTTTAATGTGATTGCCTAATTCTGAACACAGCTACATCCCCAGTTATAAGAGGGTGTGCAGTCTTATGCAACTACATTATTTTATTTTTTTTATGTTTACTTCCCCCTCTAAAAGATTTCAGTTTTTTTTCAATTGATTTGTACAATTTATAGGGCACATTAAAGGTGAAAAAAGATCTGAAATAATTTATCTTTGTCTCATTTTTTTACATCACAGAAACCTGACATTTTAACAGGGGTGTGTAGACTTTTTATATCCACTGTACAAAACTATATGAAGAGTGTATGCTGTGTACAGGGCTCTCATAGCTCAGCCCTCCTATAGTATACAGAACAGATAAGTGCAAACTGGTACGTGGATTTATGGCAGCATTGCCTATGTCAGTGCTCTGAACTCCTACAGCACACAGGACAGAGGAGGGCTCAGGTACAGGCAGGCCACGATGTGTCTGTATTGCAGTAATACCTAGCAGTGTAGTGTACGCTGGCTGTGTACAGGGCTTTGGTAGCTCTGCACTCCTATAGTATACAGGACAGACATATATGTGTCTGTATTGCAGCATTCCGCCAGGAGGACAGGTGCAGGCAGTATAGAGGGCTGTCACAGGACAGAGGAGGGCTCGGGTACAGGCAGGCCACTATGTGTCTGTATTGCAGCATTCCCCTAGGAGGACAGGTGCAGGTAGTATAGAGGGCTGTCACAGGGCAGGAGTCGGGTACAGGCAGGCCACTATGTGTCTGTATTGCAGTATTCCCCTAGGAGGGCAGGTGCAGGAAGGATAGAGGGCTGTCACAGGACAGGACTCGGGTACAGGCAGGCCACTGTGTGTCTGTATTGCAGCATTCCCCTAGGAGGACAGGTGCAGGAAGTATAGAGGGCTGTCACAGGACAGGACTCGGGTACAGGCAGGCCACTGTGTGTCTGTATTGCAGCATTCCCCTAGGAGGACAGGTGCAGGAAGTATAGAGGGCTGTCACAGGGCAGGAGTCGGGTACAGGCAGGCCACTGTGTGTCTGTATTGCAGCATTCCCCCAGGAGGACAGGTGCAGGAAGGATAGAGGGCTGTCACAGGACAGGACTCGGGTACAGGCAGGCCACTGTGTGTCTGTATTGCAGCATTCCCCCAGGAGGACAGGTGCAGGAAGGATAGAGGGCTGTCACAGGACAGGACTCGGGTACAGGCAGGCCACTGTGTGTCTGTATTGCAGCATTCCCCTAGGAGAACAGGTGCAGGAGGTATAGAGGGCTGTCACAGGACAGGACTCGGGTACAGGCAGGCCACTGTGTGTCTGTATTGCAGCATTCCCCCAGGAGGACAGGTGCAGGAAGGATAGAGGGCTGTCACAGGACAGAGGAGGGCTGGGGCTCAGTCAGCACAGTATGTCTGTATTGCAGCATTGCCGTATATGGGGAGTGTACGCTGGGTGCTGGCCTCTGCACTCCTATAGTAGTCAGAGGAGCTGCGATATAGACAGGCCGGTGCTGTGTGAGGAGAGCTGTATGCGGCGCTGTGATAGGTCAGCCCTCCTATAGAGCTCACATACAGTCAGTCTGCTGCGTGTGTGCGGGGCTCTCATAGTTCAGCCCTCCTATACAGCACACATATGGGCTCGGATACAGACAGGCTGCAGTACCGCCCGGAGCTCCTCTGACACACAATTCCCACACAGGTAATGTCTCTGCCACAAGCCGCCCTCCTCGTACGGCTTGTCCCGGTCCTCCGCTCACCTATCCGGCGGACTCCCACCCCCTGCTCACGCACGCCGTACTTCTCACCTCACTTGCTCTCTAACTCGCCGTCCCTCACTCTCTCATAGTCCGCGTTCCGGCGCACCTCCAACTACGGAAGCCCGATTGGGCCATAGCCGGCTCCATAGCAACGGCTTCCGGTCGCCCAAAGGAATAGGACGCAACTTCCTGCCCACATTTCCCCGCTGCCATCTTGCTACACCACACTGCAGGTCTGTGACTTCACAGCGCCCACTTCAGGCTTTCCTTGGTTCTACAGCCGACCCTTCCCAAACTGCACCCATTTCACAGCGCTCTCTTCTTCCTCCCTGATATTACACTATTCCACAGTGCCCTCTCCTTCCCTTCCTGTTACTACACCCTCTTCACAGCACCCTCTTCTTCCTCCCTATTACTACACTATTCTACAGCGCCCGCTGCTTCCTTTCCCAGTACTACACCCGATGCACAGCGCCCTCTTCTTCCTCCCTATTACTACATTCTTCCACAGCCCCCACTCCTTCCCTTCCTGGTACTAAACCCGATGCACAGCACCCTCTTCTTCCTCCCTATTACAACACCAGGGACGGACTGACCATTTGGAAACTTGAGCACCGGCCGAGGGCCCGGGGTCAGTAGGAGGCCCCATGAGATGCCCCTGGTACCTTTTTCATAGGTTTTTTTGAGTTTGGGCAAGGACACAGGGGCCCCATGATCCCCTATTGCCCAGGGGCCCCATGAGTTGTCAGTCCGCCCCTGTATGACACTATTCCACAGCGCCCGCTGCTTCCTTTCCCAGTACTACACCCGATGTACAGCGCCTTCTCCTTCCTCCCTATTACTACATTATTCCACAGCCCCCGCTCCTTCCCTTCCCGGTACTACACAAACTGCACAGCGCCCTCTTCTTCCTCCCTGGTACTACATTATTCCACAGCGCCCGCTCCTTCCCTTCCTTTTACTACACCCGATGCACAGCACCCTCTTCTTACCTCCCTGCTACTACACCCACTGCATAGCGCTCTCTCCTTACCTCCCTTGTACTACACCCGATGCACAGCGCCCTCTTCTTACCTCCCTGCTACTACACTCACTGCACAGCGCTCTCTCCTTACCTTCCTTGTAGTACACCATTCTACAGCGCCCACTCCCTTCCTTCCTTGTACTAGACCAGGGGTAGGCAATCTGTGGCTCTCCAGCTGTTGTGGAACTACATATCCCATGAGGCATTGCAACATTACAAAACTGACAGTTACAGCTATGACTTGCAGGGGCATGATTGAACTTGTAGTCCTGCAACAGCTGGAGAGCCGCAGGTTGCCTACCCCTGTACTAGACCCACAGCACAGCGCCCTCTCCTTCCCTTCCTAGTACTACACCATTCTATAGTGCCCACTCCCTCCCTTCCTTGTACTGCACCCACTGCACAGCACCCTCTCCTTACCTCCCTGGTACTACACTATTCTACAGCACTCGCTCCTTCCCTTCCTTGTACTACACCCACTGCACAGCAGCACCCTCCCCTTACCTCCCTGGTACTACATTATTCCACAGCACCCGCTCCTTCCCTTCCTGGTACTACACCCTCTGCGCAGCACACGCTCCTTACGTTTCTGGTACCACACCCACTGCACAGCGCCTTCTACTTTCCTCCCTGGTACTACACCCACTGCACAGCGCCTTCTACTTTCCTCCCTGGTACTACACCCACTGCACAGTGCCCTCTCCTTCCTCCTTGGTACTACATCCACTGCCCGGTGCCCTCTGCTTCTCTTCCTGGTACCTCACCCATTTCACAGAACCATCTCCTTTCTTCCTGGTATTACTACACCCACTGTACACCGCCCTCCCTCCCTGGAACTACACCAACTGGACAGTGCCCCCCTCCCCGATACTGCACCCACTGCACAGCACCCTCTCCTTCCCTTCCAGACAGATTTGATTGAACCGTGTGCAAGGGGTTGTAGAACTTTTGATTTATTTTCTGATTTCAAAATAGTCAATGAAAAACAAGATCTGTCAGAACATACAGGGGCTAAATCTTAACAGAAAACTGGAAGTGGAATTGATGGGCTGAGAAAAAACTACAACCTATACCCGCTGACCAGAATCTCAGAAACAACAAGCACAATTACATTTTATATACTGTAGTTTACAACGTTCCATTCTATGCCCAGCATACTCATTGATCCAATCATTCAATGAATCAATCATTTTAATATTCTAGTCTATGTATAACAATTATTGATCGTTAATCATCATTTTGATTTTCTTTCATCAGATTTTGCAGGATTGAATATGTTCTGTGTGTCCAATCTAAGCATTGATAGTGTGATCTCTGTAACGTACAGTTGTGATGAGATAGCGATAACTTCAACCTCTGATGGATACCACAGTCAGTGACTCAATGAGAATGACATCTTGTAGATCTTGTGAAGTTTAATCCATAAACTGAGAGAATCTTACAACAATGAAATTCCATAGGTCAAAAGAACATGCTGTTTCCTGCTCCATGCCATGAGGCTTACTGCAATGCATTTCTGGGAAGGGGGGAGGGCTATCTATACAACATTAGCTAAACTAAAGGAAAGGGAGGAGCAGAGACAAAACACTGAAAACATTTAAAGGCATATGACAGTCAATATGACAGTCATGTGAAACATGACACTCCCCGTCGAAATCTATGATTTCTATTATAATAAACATTAGTTCAAGTTCAATATAATAATAATAAAATTTCTTTCCAGGAACATCTGCAAAACAAGAGGGAAGGGAAAACAATGCAAACATTAAGCCTAATACTTGCAGACGTTGGACTCAAAAGTCCAGGCTGAGACATGGAAATCCAAATTCAGAGGGGAAGGCAGCAACATGCACGATTCCTTCTTACCTCCCTTTAAATCAGGTTGATGACTTGTCTTCTTCTTTGGGCAAAAGGAGTACTAGTTCCTTTATAGGCCTGAAGTAGAGGTGTGCAGAACCTTCTTTCATGGTGGATATAGCCAAGATGTGTACCGAAATGTAGTAGTAGGTACTTCACGACAGCCGCGGTCAGCAGGGTTGAGGCTTGTGGGAACATAGTGCCATTCTTCAGGCGTAAAGACATGAATCTCTCTTCTGGTGGCATTCTTTAGGGATGCTTGGGTGTAAGAGCCTGGTATCTGCAGTTGTTCTAATGCTTTTAGAGACAGTTTCCAGGATTCCCACCTTTGTTGTTTCTCTTTGGGTAAGGGGGTATCCCAGTCTGAGCTTTCAGAAGTAAGTTGTCTCCGCAGTATCTTACCCTGAATGGTGAGAGGTGTAATGAAACCTAACGGATCATAAATGCTGTTTACTGTAGACAATACTCCTCGCTTTGTGAAGGGCTTATCACAGGCTGATGCTTGAAATGTGAATGTGTCTTGTTTAACATTCCAAAGCAATCCAAGACTGCATTGTGTAACAGAAAGGTCAGATCCTAGTTGGAATTTCTTCACACTGACAGCATGGTCATCAGAAGGAAAGGCTATCATGACCTTGTCGCTGTTAGAGATGATTTTGTGAAGTCTGAGGTTTGCAGTGGCAAGCATGTTCTGGGTTCTAATAAGAAGGTCAATAGCTTCTTCTTCATTGGGCAGAGATTTGTACTCCGTCGTCTACATAGAAATTCCTTTCGACGAACTGTCTTGCATCAGATCCAAATTCTTTCTCAAGCTCTTGAGCTGTTTTCCTTAGCTACTGCAGGAGAAGGACTGTTATCGAAACATGTACCTTCATTTGATAGTCTATGACTTCATCGTTGACATCATTATTGCGGTACCATCGGAACCTGAGGAAGTTTCTGTAATCTTCACGGACATTGAAACAATGGGACATCTGCTGAATGTCAGCCATAACAGCAATTGGCTCTTGTCTGAAGCAAAGTAAAACTCCTATGAGATTGTTGTTCAGATTAGGCCCAGTGAGAAGATTGTCAATGAGGGAGACGCCTTCATGATGAGCACTTGACTCAAAGACCACCCTAATCTGATCAGGCTTGCGAGGATGGTAGACACCAAAGCATGGTAGATACCAACATTCTTCTCCTTCCATAAGAGGAGGTGCAGGCTCAGCATGCTCTCTCTCAAACACCTTCTGCATAAAGTCCACCAAGTGCATTTTCATCTCAGGCTTCTGGTTCAAACTGCGATTTAAAGAAACAAACCGTGATTCTGCATGTACCCTGTTGTTTGGTAGTCTCTTGCTTGGGGTATGAAATGGTAGCAGTGCTACCCAACTGTTGGAATCATCTTGGTAGAACTCTTTACTCGTGGTTTTCAAGAATTCTTTGTCTTCTATGGTAGCTGCTAACTCATTGTCTTTAGTGGTTACCTTGAACACTGTTTTGCCGATGTTGTCATCCCAGAGATTAAGAGCTTTCTTATTGTCTTGTATGATGTGCTGTTGTGCACCTTTTTTAAACAGTCTTTTTTTCACAATATATTTATGTGGTTGTTATGCGGAACAAGTTGTTCGTCCATTTGACAGGACATGTGTTTTAAAGGAAGTGACTGAGTAGGACCAATTGTCCTTGTCTAGGCAGACATTGCCTATGATGACCCATCCTAGATCCAGACGCTGAGCATATGGTGCATTGTGTGGACCATTGATTTGATGACGAACTTTGTGCACCCTTAGGATGTCTCGACCAAGTAACAGCAGGATATCAGCATTTTCATTGAGGGATGGTATTTGGTTTGCTATGTGCTTTAAGTGAGAATGGTGAAAAGCAGCTTCAGGAGTAGGGATCTCCTCTTTGATGCTTGGAATCTGGTTGCACTCAGTGATAGTGGGCAAAGATATTTCCACATTGTCATTCAGAGGAGCAACTACAAGACCACTGGCTCTCCTGCCTAAGACTTCTGTAGTGCCGGAACAAGTGCTTAGAGTATAAGGCAGAACATCTCCAGTTATGTTCAACAGTTCAAAAAACTGTGTTCTTGCAAGAAATCTGTTACTCTGATCATCCAGAATAGTATACAGTCTTATGGTCTTTTCAGGTTGACGTTTGGGGTATACACGGACCAAGCATATCTTTGCACAGGATTTGTCGCAGAATCCTTCTCCACAGACCTTTGTACATGTAGAGAACACTGGGGTGGTAGGTACGGCTTGATCTGGGCGCTCCCCACCTTGCTTTGCCTCAGGAGGATTGTTTGTGAGCGTAGTAGAGTTGTGCGAATATTGATGAAGAGCTTACACATGGTCATCACTGTCACACTCTATACATTTGATGATCGCTTTACAGTCCTTTGCAAAGTGTTCTTCAAAAGTTCCTTACGTTCTTAGAGAGTTTTCTTTCTGAAGCCAATACATTTCTTAAGTGGATGTGGTTTGTTATGTATTGGACATTGGCGATTTGGGTCCTCAATTCTCTTGTTTTGATCAGTCTTTTCAAGAACTGTAGCAGGTGCAGGTAGAACATTAGTCCTTTTTACTAACGCTGGACCTCTACGGTCTCTGTGCGACATACGTGTGTTTGTAGGTCTTGAAGAGAGTGCACTGAGAAGGTTACAGTCCCCATATGAGAAACTTGGGTCATTCTTAGTGTCTGCAATTCTTTTGATGAACTCGCAGAAGTAGGAAAAAGGAGGAAAGGCAACTCTATGTTCCTTATACTTTGATCCAAGCACTGCCCATCTTTCTTGTATTCCATATAGTAGCTTGAGAACAATAGATTTGATGCCATGAGAGGTGTCAAGGTAGCTGAGACCAGGTAAGTTGAGGTCAGCTTTAGCAAGTTGAAGCTCTAACAGAACATCGCTGAGTTCTTGAAACTTTAGATTGTCGCTAGCAAAAATCCTTGGGAAGCTTTGCAAACGTTTGAATAAAGCATCTTCAATGGTCTCTGGGCTGCCAAAGGTATGTTCAAGTCTGCCCCAAGCAGCATTAAGGCCTGCAGCAGGGTTGTCTATGAACTGCTTTGAGTCTCTTGATGCGTTCAGTAGACTGGGGACCTAGCCATCTGATGAGTAGATCTAATTCCTCTGTGGCATTGATGTCTAGGTCACTCATTGTCGCCTTAAAAGTGGATTTCCAGCCCCTGTAATTTTCAGGCTTGTCATCAAACTTGGTGAGGCCTGTCTTAACAAGCTCTCTGTGGAGCATGTATTTAGAAAACTGTGACATGTCCGTGTTTTCAGATTTTGGGTGCATGACTGCAGGTGGAACAGAGTTGGTTGTGACGGTTGGTGGACTTACGTGAAGTGACTTGGGAACATATGTTGCTGCTGCTAAGGTATTCAATGCCGTAGCAGGCTTAGAGTCCATTGGCATGTTGGTTTGTAGAGTGGTGCGTTTGCTAGGAGGTACTCTGTTGGTGCCAAAGTATGATGGATGGTCTATTAAATACACCCCAATGTCTGCGGCTAGCTGAGATGCTGCAGTCTGATGTATTGGAGGATATAAGGGTAAATGGTCTTGAGGTACAGTAGGTGCAGAGAAGAGACTTTGAGTACTTTGGCTGCTGTGACAGGGAGTTGATGTTCTGGAGAGGTGTGTGAAGAATCTGAGACATAAGATACAACTGAGTGTCTGGAACTGTTGTCTCTTTCATTTACACTAGTGGCTTGTTCTAAGACCCTTAACCTTGCCATAGCTGTGGCATGCTCACATTGTTTTTCCAAAACTTCAATTTCTGCCTTTTGGCAGGTGGCTTTAGCTTCTTTCTCTGCGGCCTGAGCCTCCATTTCTGCTTTCTTATGTGCGGCCTGAGCCTCCATTTGTGCGGCCTGAGCCTCCATTTGTGCGGCCTGAGCTTCCATTTCGGCTTTCTTTTGTGCAGCCTGAGTCTCCATTTGTGCGGCCTGAGCCTCCATTTCTGCAGCCTGAGCTTCCATTTCTGCTTTCTTTTGTGCAGCCTGAGCCGCCATTTCTACGGCCTGAGCCTCCATTTCTGCTTTCTTCTGGGTGAAAGCTGCCTTAATTTTAGAAGCTTCAGTATCAGCACAGGCTTTTATTAGTTGTTGACTGAGTGTAGAGCAATTCTTCTTTATCAGTAATGAAATTCTCTTGCACTTTCCAAAATGGATATCTTAAGTGTTTTTCTCTCTTATCTAAGTCCTGCTCTGGATGAAGCTCTGATTGTGGTTGTGTATTAGTCTCCCAAAACTGTATATCACTTTCCTGAAACATCATGTTAGCAAGGAGAGGGGTTGATAGAAAGCTTACAGAGAAATGTATAACTTCTTCTGTGGCTGTGTTCAGGTTTTAATGCAATAATTGCAGAAAGGTTTTCTTTTTCTTTCTTATAAGTTCACAGACAAGAGTTGTGTACACATGTAGTGTATAAACTTGCAGTTGTAAAACATTCATATCAATAATTTGTCCTGACACTAATGCGTGTTATGCTGGGATATACTTGGAGGCATGTACAGACTTGCGTAGAGGTGGTTGCACTCTCTATAGCTGTTATATCCAGTGTCCATGTATCATTTCACTGTGTATAATAGTTTGCAAAGATTCTTATGAAGACAGTTCACTGACCCTTTGATTAGCCAGGATGAAGCATTTAACTGTTCTTTTGACTAGTTAGGGTGAAGCATTCAACTAGTTCTTTTGACTAGCCAGGATGAAGCATTCAACTAGTTCTTTTGACTGTTCTGTGTGTCCAGTCTAAGCAGATAATGTGATCTCTGTAACTTACAGTTGTGATGAGATAGCGATAACTTCAACCTCTGATTGATACCACAGTCTGTGACTCAATGAGAATGACATCTTGTAGATCTTGTGAAGTTTAATCCATAAACTGAGAGAATCTTACAACAATGAAATTCCATAGGTCAAAAGAACATGCTGTTTCCTGCTCCATGCCATGAGGCTTACTGTAATGCATCTCTGGGAAGGGGGGAGGGCTATATATGCAACATTAGCTAAACTAAAGGAAAGGGAGGAGCAGAGACAAAACACTGAAAACATTTAAAGGCATATGACAGTCAATATGACAGTCATATGAAACATGACAGAATATGAAGAAGAAAGGATGAGTTGGAAAATTCCATTCATTTCAAAGCTGGCCTTTCAATTTTCATGCACTTCCCAATAAATGTTTGGCTTATTGATTTAGGTACATTTATAGGGTTGCAAGGATTGACTGTTTTAGACATTCGAATGATCACTAAAAATTAAAGTAGAACTAAAGGTCTTTTTTTTTCATTTTGCCATCTGTGCCCCACTCCCTTCACTTCCCGCCCCACTTGCTTCACTTCCTGTCCCACAGCTAAAGCAGGAAGTGAGAGGAAATCCCTCCAAAGTGAGGGAAGCCATGATTGCCTCCAGAACTAGTATCCCCAATTGAACGATTTCTCTTCTATTACTGTTTTGGTGATAACCCAAAATTTGTGATTTTCTTTTACTTTCACTTTTAGTGATAGCCATAAACAGGACAGAAAGGGTGAGTCTCCCTAGCAGGGGGCATAGACAGCTAGAAATACCTGACATGTTCTAATCCCTCCCCACTCTATCCAAAACTAAAAAGAAAGTTTTGCCATTAGTGATACTTTATTATGTGTATGGCCAGCTTTACAAATCATGTGTTTGAAGCCCGTCTATGAGAAATACTATATTATCATTATTTTTAGAATGGTAAAAGGAGGGTGGCCGGGGGAAGGGGGGTGGGGTGGTCAGCCCTGAGAACAGCTCCATCAGGACAGATACTTACAAAGCTATATCGCTGGTAAGGTTGAATAAACACACCAGTCCACCCGGTTCAACATGTGTGTTTATGTCACTGCCATTTCCCATATACCTGTATATTGTGTTCGCTAAGATGCCCATCCAGTGTTCTGAAATTACTGACACTCCCTGCTGACACCACTAACTGTGAAAGGGAGTTCCACATCCTTGCCAATCTAATAGTAACGAACCTCCTATACAGTTTAAGGTTAAATCGCTTCTTGTCCAACTTCATTGAGTGTTCCCTTGTCTTCTTAACCCCTTCGCACCTAAGGGTAAAACAAATGTTAATGCCTGAACACAGTTTTGCAACTTTGGCATGTGTTAGTAAAACTGTACATATCATCACAACTACTTTGTGCATCCAGGTGGCTCATACCTTGTATTTTTCAGATCCAAGTGGGATTTAGTTTGGTGGTCAATGGTAATGGGTATCTCCTGATTTTTTTTTTTTTTTTTTTTATTATCATTGGAAAACTGGCCAAAACAGTAAAAAAACACCCTTTTTTAAATTTAGCTGTAAATTTATTGCTACTATTATAACCTACCACCAAAGAACAACCCAAAATAAATTGTCCTGCTCGGGCTATCACAGCGATACCACATATGTGTATGTTAGTTGTTGTTTGTACCCGTAGTACAGCCCAGAAAAAATAGTGTGCATTTTGCTTTTTATAACTTACCTAGAACACACTGACGCTGATACGAATTACATTGTTTTTAATCCTGCCCAAAAAAAAAAATACTGAACCTAACCTTGACCTTTGACCCTAACTTTGATCAAACACTTACCCTGCTACTGACCTAGATCAAACCTTGATCTAGGTTTTTGGGGTTTTTTTTAAATGCACACTTGTTTTTTTTCTCTCTGCAAGGAGAGAGAGATACAATGTATCTCCTCCATTCAAAGAGAGAAACCACAGGTGTGGGCTTCACAGTGTCTGATCAGTGTGATAGCCAATCGCAGGCTATCACAGCAATCAGGTGACCCAGAATCAAAAGTTCCAGGTCCCGATCGTCAGTACAGGACCCAGGGCTATCGGTGCTTCCCCAGTTTCTGTGCTGAGTCACGCGGCACGCTCCCAGCAAAAAAGACAGGTATGCAAATATGTGGCCCCATGGAAAAAAGCCCACTGCAGTGGGGCCGCATATTTGCGTACAAACAGCGCCAAGGAGTTAAGCAACCTGAGACTGAATTGTTTTCTCCCTATACCGGAATCCCCATCCCCATTTTGAATATTCTAATCATATCTCCTCTTAAGCGTCTCTTCTCTAGGGAGAATAAGTTCAATGTTTGTAGTCATTCCTCTTAATTGAGATCCTCCAGCCCCTTTATGAGCTTTGTTGCCCTTCTCTGGACTCTCTCTAGTTCCAGCACATCCTTCCTGAATTCCTGGATGGCATACTCAAGATGTGGCCGAACCAGAACAAGTTAAATCCTTACCTTAGCTATTTTAGAAACCAGGAACAAATACACAATGTTCACTAATGTAATAATGCTTTACTTACTGTATAATACTCATTGATATGAGGTACCCTCCATAGAGTAGCATATTCCTTCACTCCAGTAGAACAGACCCTCCCTGTAGAGGCCCCAATAGAGTAAAACAACTGAGAAATACAAGACCTTGAACTGATGGAGGCACGGGAACCAGGTTGGAGCCAGATGCTGGTTGCACTGAATATCAGAAACAAGGACATCTGTGAGGATTTAAGAAAGCATGCACAAGACCCTCTCCAAATAAATTCAAGGAGCAAGTTATAGGACAGCCTGAGGGTCAATAACATAGCAGATGGCAGATCTAGCACAGGCAGACAGCATATGAGTCTCAAGAGAGTTGGGTGCACTCACAGAGGTGATTTGTAACCCTGTCCAGGCACAGTTCACCTACTTGGTTCAGTTAATTTGTGTAGTGTAAGTGCTCAGAACTGTGCCTAGGATCAGTTAAGTACAAGATGCCCAGGACCACTGGGAAGAGGTGATCCCAGGCACAGTTCACTTGTGCTACAGTAAAGTTCACTGCAGTGTGAGTGCAAACCATGCCTGATCACAGAACTCTCCACTGATCATAGAACTCTCCCTTGTTCACTGATCACAGAACTCTCCACTGATCAGAGAACTCTCCATTGTTCACTGATCACAGAACTCTCCACTGATCACAGAACTCTTCATTGTTCACTGACCACAGAACTCTCCACTGATCACAGAACTCTCCATTGTTCACTGATCACAGAACTCTCCATTGTTCACTGATCACAGAACTCTCCACTGATCACAGAACTCTCCATTGTTCACTGATCACAGAACTCTCCACTGATCACAGAACTCTCCCTTGATTACTGCTCACAGAACTCCCCATTGTTCACTGATCACAGAACTCTCCATTGTTCACTGATCACAGAACTCTCCACTGATCACAGAACCCTTCATTGTTCACTGATCACAGAACTCTCCACTGATCACAGAACTCTCCATTGATTACTGATCACAGAACTCTCCACTGATCACATAACTCTCCATTGATTACTGATCACCGAACTCTCCACTGATCACAGAACTCTCTCTTGATTACTGCTCACAGAACTCCCCATTGTTCACTGATCACAGAACTCTCCATTGTTCACTGATCACAGAACTCTCCACTGATCACAGAACTCTTCATTGTTCACTGATCACAGAACTCTCCACTGATCACAGAACTCTCCATTGATTACTGATCACATAACTCTCAACTGATCACAGAACTCTCCACTGATCACATAACTCTCCATTGATTACTGATCACCGAACTCTCCACTGATCACAGAACTCTCCATTGTTCACTGATCACAGAACTCTCCACTGATCACAGAATTCTCCATTGTTCACTGATCACAGAACTCTCCATTGTTCACTGATCACAGAACTCTCCATTGATTACTGATCACATAACTCTCAACTGATCACAGAACTCTCCACTGATCACATAACTCTCCACTGATTACTGATCACCAAACTCTCCACTGATCACAAAACTCTCCCTTGATTACTGCTCACAGAACTCCCCATTGTTCACTGATCACAGAACTCTCCATGGTTCACTGATCACAGAACTCTCCACTGATCACAGAACTCTTCATTGTTCACTGATCACAGAACTCTCCACTGATCACAGAACTCTCCATTGATTACTGATCACATAACTCTCAACTGATCACAGAACTCTCCACTGATCACATAACTCTCCATTGATTACTGATCACCGAACTCTCCACTGATCACAGAACTCTCCATTGTTCACTGATCACAGAACTCTCCACTGATCACAGAACTCTCCATTGTTCACTGATCACAGAACTCTCCATTGTTCACTGATCACAGAACTATCCACTGATCACAGACCTCTCCATTGATTACTGCTCACAGAACTCTCCATTGTTCACTGATCACAGAACTCTCCATTGTTCACTGATCACAGAACTCTCCACTGATCACAGAACTCTTCATTGTTCACTGATCACAGAACTCTCCATTGATTACTGATCACATAACTCTCAACTGATCACAGAACTCTCCACTGATCACATAACTCTCCATTGATTACTGATCACTGAACTCTCCACTGATCACAGAACTCTCCATTGTTCACTGATCACAGAACTCTCCACTGATCACAGAACTCTCCCATGTTCACTGATCACAGAACTCTCCACTGATCACAGAACTCTTCATTGTTCACTGACCACAGAACTCTCCACTGATCACAGAACTCTTAATTGTTCACTGACCACAGAACTCTCCACTGATCACAGAACTCTCCATTGTTCACTGATCACAGAACTCTCCATTGTTCACTGATCACAGAACTCTCCATTGTTCACTGATCACAGAACTCTCCACTGATCACAGAACTCTTAATTGTTCACTGACCACAGAACTCTCCACTGATCACAGAACTCTCCATTGTTCACTGATCACAGAACTCTCCATTGTTCACTGATCACAGAACTCTCCACTGATCACAGAACTCTCCATTGATTACTGCTCACAGAACTCTCCATTGTTCACTGATCACAGAACTCTCCATTGTTCACTGATCACAGAACTCTCCACTGATCACAGAACTCTTCATTGTTCACTGATCACAGAACTCTCCACTGATCACAGAACTCTCCATTGATTACTGATCACAGAACTCTCAACTGATCACAGAACTCTCCACTAATCGCAGAACTCTCCACTGATTACTGATCACCAAACTCTCCACTGATCACAGAACTCTCCATTGTTCACTGATCACAGAACTCTCCACTGATCACAGAACTCTTAATTGTTCACTGACCACAGAACTCTCCACTGATCACAGAACTCTCCATTGTTCACTGATCACAGAACTCTCCATTGTTCACTGATCACAGAACTCTCCATTGATTACTGCTCACAGAACTCTCCATTGTTCACTGATCACAGAACTCTCCATTGTTCACTGATCACAGAACTCTCCACTGATCACAGAACTCTTCATTGTTCACTGATCACAGAACTCTCCACTGATCACAGAACTCTCCATTGATTACTGATCACAGAACTCTCAACTGATCACAGAACTCTCCACTGATCACATAACTCTCCATTGATTACTGATCACCAAACTCTCCACTGATCACAGAACTCTCCATTGTTCACTGATCACAGAACTCTCCAATAATCACAGAACTCTCCATTGATAACTGATAACAGAACTCTCCACTGATCACAGAACTCTCCATTGTTCATTGATCACAGAACTCTCCACTGATCACAGAACTCTCCATTGATTACTGATCACAGAACTCTCCATTGATCACATAACTCTCCATTGATTACTGATCACCAAACTCTCCACTGATCACAGAACTCTCCATTGTTCACTGATCACAGAACTCTCCAATGATCACAGAACTCTCCATTGATAACTGATAACAGAACTCTCCACTGATCACAGAACTCTCCATTGTTCACTGATCACAGAACTCTCCACTGATCACAGAACTCTCCATTATTTACTGATCGCATAACTCTCCATTGATTACTGATCACAGAACTCTCCACTGATCACAGAACTCTCCATTGTTCACTGATCACAGAACTCTCCATTGATTACTGATCACAGAACTCTCCATTGATTACTGATCACAGAACTCTCCATTGATCACAGAACTCTTCATTGTTCACTGATCACAGAACTCTCCACTGATCACAGAACTCTCCATTGATTACTGATCACAGAACTCTCAACTGATCACAGAACTCTCCACTAATCGCAGAACTCTCCACTGATCACAGAACTCTCTCTTGATTACTGCTCACAGAACTCCCCATTGTTCACTGATCACAGAACTCTCCATTGTTCACTGATCACAGAACTCTCCACTGATCACAGAACTCTTCATTGTTCACTGATCACAGAACTCTCCACTGATCACAGAACTCTCCATTGATTACTGATCATATAACTCTCAACTGATCACAGAACTCTCCACTGATCACATAACTCTCCATTGATTACTGATCACCGAACTCTCCACTGATCACAGAACTCTCCATTGTTCACTGATCACAGAACTCTCCACTGATCACAGAATTCTCCATTGTTCACTGATCACAGAACTCTCCATTGTTCACTGATCACAGAACTATCCACTGATCACAGACCTCTCCATTGATTACTGCTCACAGAACTCTCCATTGTTCACTGATCACAGAACTCTCCATTGTTCACTGATCACAGAACTCTCCACTGATCACAGAACTCTCCATTGTTCACTGATCACAGAACTCTCCATTGTTCACTGATCACAGAACTCTCCATTGTTCACTGATCACAGAACTCTCCATTGTTCACTGATCACAGAACTCTCCACTGATCACAGAACTCTTAATTGTTCACTGACCACAGAACTCTCCACTGATCACAGAACTCTCCATTGTTCACTGATCACAGAACTCTCCATTGTTCACTGATCACAGAACTCTCCACTGATCACAGAACTCTCCATTGATTACTGCTCACAGAACTCTCCATTGTTCACTGATCACAGAACTCTCCATTGTTCACTGATCACAGAACTCTCCACTGATCACAGAACTCTTCATTGTTCACTGATCACAGAACTCTCCACTGATCACAGAACTCTCCATTGATTACTGATCACAGAACTCTCAACTGATCACAGAACTCTCCACTAATCGCAGAACTCTCCACTGATTACTGATCACCAAACTCTCCACTGATCACAGAACTCTCCATTGTTCACTGATCACAGAACTCTCCACTGATCACAGAACTCTTAATTGTTCACTGACCACAGAACTCTCCACTGATCACAGAACTCTCCATTGTTCACTGATCACAGAACTCTCCATTGTTCACTGATCACAGAACTCTCCATTGATTACTGCTCACAGAACTCTCCATTGTTCACTGATCACAGAACTCTCCATTGTTCACTGATCACAGAACTCTCCACTGATCACAGAACTCTTCATTGTTCACTGATCACAGAACTCTCCACTGATCACAGAACTCTCCATTGATTACTGATCACAGAACTCTCAACTGATCACAGAACTCTCCACTGATCACATAACTCTCCATTGATTACTGATCACCAAACTCTCCACTGATCACAGAACTCTCCATTGTTCACTGATCACAGAACTCTCCAATAATCACAGAACTCTCCATTGATAACTGATAACAGAACTCTCCACTGATCACAGAACTCTCCATTGTTCATTGATCACAGAACTCTCCACTGATCACAGAACTCTCCATTGATTACTGATCACAGAACTCTCCATTGATCACATAACTCTCCATTGATTACTGATCACCAAACTCTCCACTGATCACAGAACTCTCCATTGTTCACTGATCACAGAACTCTCCAATGATCACAGAACTCTCCATTGATAACTGATAACAGAACTCTCCACTGATCACAGAACTCTCCATTGTTCACTGATCACAGAACTCTCCACTGATCACAGAACTCTCCATTATTTACTGATCGCATAACTCTCCATTGATTACTGATCACAGAACTCTCCACTGATCACAGAACTCTCCATTGTTCACTGATCACAGAACTCTCCACTGATCACAGAACTCTCCATTGATTACTGATCACAGAACTCTCCATTGATTACTGATCACAGAACTCTCCATTGATCACAGAACTCTTCATTGTTCACTGATCACAGAACTCTCCACTGATCACAGAACTCTCCATTGATTACTGATCACAGAACTCTCAACTGATCACAGAACTCTCCACTAATCGCAGAACTCTCCACTGATCACAGAACTCTCTCTTGATTACTGCTCACAGAACTCCCCATTGTTCACTGATCACAGAACTCTCCATTGTTCACTGATCACAGAACTCTCCACTGATCACAGAACTCTTCATTGTTCACTGATCACAGAACTCTCCACTGATCACAGAACTCTCCATTGATTACTGATCATATAACTCTCAACTGATCACAGAACTCTCCACTGATCACATAACTCTCCATTGATTACTGATCACCGAACTCTCCACTGATCACAGAACTCTCCATTGTTCACTGATCACAGAACTCTCCACTGATCACAGAATTCTCCATTGTTCACTGATCACAGAACTCTCCATTGATTACTGATCACATAACTCTCAACTGATCACAGAACTCTCCACTGATCACATAACTCTCCATTGATTACTGATCACCAAACTCTCCACTGATCACAAAACTCTCCCTTGATTACTGCTCACAGAACTCCCCATTGTTCACTGATCACAGAACTCTCCATTGTTCACTGATCACAGAACTCTCCACTGATCACATAACTCTCCATTGATTACTGATCACCAAACTCTCCACTGATCACAGAACTCTCCATTGTTCACTGATCACAGAACTCTCCAATGATCACAGAACTCTCCATTGATAACTGATAACAGAACTCTCCACTGATCACAGAACTCTCCATTGTTCACTGATCACAGAACTCTCCACTGATCACAGAACTCTCCATTATTTACTGATCGCATAACTCTCCATTGATTACTGATCACAGAACTCTCCACTGATCACAGAACTCTCCATTGTTCACTGATCACAGAACTCTCAACTGATCACAGAACTCTCCATTGATTACTGATCACAGAACTCTCCATTGATTACTGATCACAGAACTCTCCATTGATCACAGAACTCTTCATTGTTCACTGACCACAGAACTCTCCACTGATCACAGAACTCTCCATTGATTACTGATCACAGAACTCTCAACTGATCACAGAACTCTCAACTGATCACAGAACTCTCCACTGATCGCAGAACTCTCCACTGATCACAGAACTCTCTCTTGATTACTGCTCACAGAACTCCCCATTGTTCACTGATCACAGAACTCTCCATTGTTCACTGATCACAGAACTCTCCACTGATCACAGAACTCTTCATTGTTCACTGATCACAGAACTCTCCACTGATCACAGAACTCTCCATTGATTACTGATCATATAACTCTCAACTGATCACAGAACTCTCCACTGATCACATAACTCTCCATTGATTACTGGTCACCGAACTCTCCACTGATCACAGAACTCTCCATTGTTCACTGATCACAGAACTCTCCACTGATCACAGAATTCTCCATTGTTCACTGATCACAGAACTCTCCATTGATAACTGATAACAGAACTCTCCACTGATCACAGAACTCTCCATTGTTCACTGATCACAGAACTCTCCACTGATCACAGAACTCTCCATTATTTACTGATCGCATAACTCTCCATTGATTACTGATCACAGAACTCTCCACTGATCACAGAACTCTCCATTGTTCACTGATCACAGAACTCTCCACTGATCACAGAACTCTCCATTGATTACTGATCACAGAACTCTCCATTGATTACTGATCACAGAACTCTCCATTGATCACAGAACTCTTCATTGTTCACTGATCACAGAACTCTCCACTGATCACAGAACTCTCCATTGATTACTGATCACAGAACTCTCAACTGATCACAGAACTCTCCACTGATCGCAGAACTCTCCACTGATCACAGAACTCTCTCTTGATTACTGCTCACAGAACTCCCCATTGTTCACTGATCACAGAACTCTCCATTGTTCACTGATCACAGAACTCTCCACTGATCACAGAACTCTTCATTGTTCACTGATCACAGAACTCTCCACTGATCACAGAACTCTCCATTGATTACTGATCATATAACTCTCAACTGATCACAGAACTCTCCACTGATCACATAACTCTCCATTGATTACTGATCACCGAACTCTCCACTGATCACAGAACTCTCCATTGTTCACTGATCACAGAACTCTCCACTGATCACAGAATTCTCCATTGTTCACTGATCACAGAACTCTCCATTGATTACTGATCACATAACTCTCAACTGATCACAGAACTCTCCACTGATCACATAACTCTCCATTGATTACTGATCACCAAACTCTCCACTGATCACAAAACTCTCCCTTGATTACTGCTCACAGAACTCCCCATTGTTCACTGATCACAGAACTCTCCATTGTTCACTGATCACAGAAATCTCCACTGATCACAGAACTCTTCATTGTTCACTGATCACAGAACTCTCCACTGATCACAGAACTCTCCATTGATTACTGATCACCGAACTCTCCACTGATCCCAGAACTCTCCATTGTTCACTGATCACAGAACTCTCCACTGATCACAGAACTCTCCATTGTTCACTGATCACAGAACTCTCCATTGTTCACTGATCACAGAACTATCCACTGATCACAGACCTCTCCATTGATTACTGCTCACAGAACTCTCCATTGTTCACTGATCACAGAACTTTCCATTGTTCACTGATCACAGAACTCTCCACTGATCACAGAACTCTTCATTGTTCACTGATCACAGAACTCTCCATTGATTACTGATCACATAACTCTCAACTGATCACAGAACTCTCCACTGATCACATAACTCTCCATTGATTACTGATCACCGAACTCTCCACTGATCACAGAACTCTCCATTGTTCACTGATCACAGAACTCTCCACTGATCACAGAACTCTCCCATGTTCACTGATCACAGAACTCTCCACTGATCACAGAACTCTTCATTGTTCACTGACCACAGAACTCTCCACTGATCACAGAACTCTTAATTGTTCACTGACCACAGAACTCTCCACTGATCACAGAACTCTCCATTGTTCACTGATCACAGAACTCTCCATTGTTCACTGATCACAGAACTCTCCACTGATCACAGAACTCTCCATTGATTACTGCTCACAGAACTCTCCACTGATCACAGAACTCTCCATTGATTACTGATCACAGAACTCTCAACTGATCACAGAACTCTCCACTGATCACATAACTCTCCATTGATTACTGATCACCAAACTCTCCACTGATCACAGAACTCTCCATTGTTCACTGATCACAGAACTCTCCAATGATCACAGAACTCTCCATTGATAACTGATAACAGAACTCTCCACTGATCACAGAACTCTCCATTGTTCACTGATCACAGAACTCTCCACTGATCACAGAACTCTCCATTATTTACTGATCGCATAACTCTCCATTGATTACTGATCACAGAACTCTCCACTGATCACAGAACTCTCCATTGTTCACTGATCACAGAACTCTCCACTGATCACAGAACTCTCCATTGATTACTGATCACAGAACTCTCCATTGATTACTGATCACAGAACTCTCCATTTATCACAGAACTCTTCATTGTTCACTGATCACAGAACTCTCCACTGATCACAGAACTCTCCATTGATTACTGATCACAGAACTCTCAACTGATCACAGAACTCTCCACTGATCGCAGAACTCTCCACTGATCGCAGAACTCTCCACTGATTGCAGAACTCTCCATTGATTACTGATCACCGAACTCTCCACTGATCACAGAACTCTTCATTGTTCACTGATTACAGAACTCTCCATTGATTACTGATCACAGAACTCTCTACTGATCACGGAACTCTCCATTGTTCACTGATAACAGAACTCTCCACTGATCACAGAACTCTCCATTATTCACTGATCACAGAACTCTCCATCGATTACTGATCACAGAAGTCTTCACTGATCCCAGAACTTTCCATTGCTCACTGATCCCAGAACTCTCCACTGATCATAGAACTCTCCATTGTTCACTGATCACAGAATTCTTCATTGTTCACTGATCACAGAACTCTCCATTGTTCACTGATCACAGAATTCTTCATTGTTCACTGATCACAGAACTCTCCACTGATCACAGAACTCTCCATTGATTACTGATCACAGAAGTCTTCACTGATCACAGAACTCTCCATTGCTCACTGATCCCAGAACTCTCCACTGATCACATAACTCTCCATTGTTCACTGATCACAGAATTCTTCATTGTTCACTGATCACAGAACTCTCCACTGATAACAGAACTCTCCATTATTTACTGATCACAGAACTCTCCATCAATTACTGATCACAGAAGTCTTCACTGATCCCAGAACTCTCCATTGCTCACTGATCCCAGAACTCTCCACTGATCACAGAACTCTCCATTGTTCACTGATCACAGAACTCTCCATTGTTCACTGATCACAGAACTCTCCATTGTTCACTGATCACAGAACTATCCACTGATCACAGAACTCTCCATTGTTGATTGATCACATAACTCTATACTGATCACAGAACTCTCCACTGGTCACAGAACTCTTCATTGATCACTGATTACATAACTCTCCACTGATCATTGATCACAGAACTTCCCACTGATCACAGAACTCTCCATTGATTACTGATCACAGAACTCTCCACTAATTACTGAACTCTCCACTGATCACAGAACTCTCCATTGATCACTGCTAGTATAGCTACTATTACCCTCCCCCTATACTGACAATGCTGCTGTCCAAAGGTGCTCCTGTGCCCCCTAGCACAGTCTTTCACTGGGAAGATCAGTGTACTGCAGTTTCTCCACCCACAGCTCTTATGCAGCTGAGAACAGAGGGGATGTGATCATTTATATAAAAGGGGAAAAGGTTTTTTGTAATGTTTGTTTTTACATCTATACACAAATGTTTTGCCTTTTATTTCCAATTTAAACTGAATGGGTTGTTTTACAAGATGAGAGTTTACAATCACTTTTTAAGTATATGTGATTCATAAGTATGAGCTTCTCTATGTCCTCATTCATGCGCTTACATCTGTAGTCTGCAAATGAGCCATGTCTGAAAGCAGTTCAAGCTGTCAGGTTCTGTGTTCAGCTAGCCCATTTATGTCTATAAGTACCCTGCAGCTGCACAGACACAGCCGCTTGCCCCAAATTGACAGCCATGAGGATGAGTGGCCCAGAATGCAATGTGCATTCAGGGCTGCTTACTCACACAGCTTTCAAATTAAGCGGCTGTGTCTGTACAGCCGCTGAGAGCTGGAGAGCAGAATGACTGGAAATAAGCTCATCAGTCTGTTACTTCTCTGTCACTGTCCGATCACAGTATGGGTTAGGGATATAATCTGTTAGGGCTCATTTACACTTGGTTTGATTTCAACACACATTAAAGCACCTACCGTTTCAACATGCAGTTTTGATTTGTTTGTTTTTTTATTATTCGGTGCTGCTTTTTTGAAGCTTTAATGAAGCTTGGCAAATGCCATGTGCATGTTTATTTTCTATTTGTTTTGAAGGGGCTCATTAGACCCCTGCCTCAGTAATACCCCCAGCTCATTAGTACCCCAGTTCAGCAGATCCCCAGATCATTAGTACTTCCACTCAGCAGATCCCCAGTCCATTAGTACCCTCATTCAGCAGATCCCTGGCTTAGTAGTACCCCCGTCCCTGCTGATCCTCTGGTTTGTTGACCCTCCTCACTGCTGATCCTCCCCCACACAGTCCTGTTTCTCTGGTCAGGGCTCACCTTCTACTATAGCATTCCCATGTTGTGCACCATCTACTCCCCTTCAGTCCGGACCCTGCTTACCTTCCTGCTGCTCCATGCTTCACAACAGCTGTGACATCTGCACCAGACACTCCCAGAATATATACACATGAACTGGAAGAGACTGCTGATGACGTCTTTCTGGTTCGCTTGTTGGTTTCCCAGTGCATCCTGGGATATCGCATAGGTGCAAAACAAAGTGAAGCTAACTCTGAAAAAATGCCCCTCAAATGATGTAGGTGCTATTAGCAAGCATTGTGATAGACATCTATGGAGGCTGTGGTGATACTTTCAAGCATCATGGGGTATACTCTTTGCAGCAAACAAAAGGATTACAGCAGGACTGTAAGGTAACCATTTTAATTAATGAGAGGTGCTTTGATGGGCATTTGAAGTGCTTTAAAAAAGCGTGTCAAATGCCACATTTTGAAGCAAGCGTAAACAAGCCTTAGGATTGCCTGCAAGAGGGCAAAATCAGGGGTCTTACCTTGCCAGACAGGGCTGTGCTGTGTAAATCTCAGGACTGGATGAACATAAACAGTCTCACTACCTGTCCTACCCACCCCCTGCTGTTGTCAGTTAAATTCCTTTGAAGGGGAAGCAGGGTTGTGACTTACTGGCACTGTATGTGTGTCTATGGCCCAGCTCAGGAGTGCAAGCTTGCTAAGGAGGCAACCAGAGCAGGGAGAAGGTGACAATACCAACAAGTTTAAAAAATGCCCCCTTCATAAGGACTTGAGATTGAAAACACTATGCATGAACTAGAAGTGACTTCAATGACCGTTAATGATATTTCTTCCAGTGTGATTACAAACACAGGTCTTGTCAGCAGCTGGATTGACAGTGGTAATGCTAGTGACAGACTGCATCATATATGTGTAGCGCTACACTCTTGAGGTCCGCTGTGTTTCTGGATCCCTCTAAGCTTCCCACAGCCAAGTAGCACGCATTGTGCACACTTGCATCCACAGTCAGTGAACAGTCCATGAGCTTGGTTTTTGTTATTTTAATTAGGGGATATAACTTGTATAGGGTAATAGGTGTAGCGCCCACTTGGTAGGGCTAGTGGAAGGTAAATTTATTTGTGGCTCGTGGTAGTGAATGACCCTGAATTACTGTGGGTTCAGTGTGAGGTCAGGCTGGGTGACTCAGCAGGTTGGGACTCTTTTCCCTCCACCTAGTTCTGGAGGTACCTAGAAGCTTCCAGTAGCCAAAGGGCGGAAGGGTGGAGACCTTAATCTGCATATTCATGGGAGTCTGACCAGTCCCAGAGAGAAGGCTCTGGTAGTATGGTAAACCAACCGATAAATATGAGAGAGCCATGCTAGCAGGGGAGTTCGGTGGAAGATGAATTGCTGAGAGGTATTACTGTAAAGCCTGGGAGGGAGCCCCGGAGGGGGGTTCTGCTTTTAGGCTGGAGGTTGAGGAGACACTGAAAGAGGGAGCTCAACTGCCTTGCCTTCCAACGGGTAAGGACAGCATACAAAGCTTGGAGAGGAAACAGTCCATCTAGAAGGCCTGAAAGCAATTCTATCCACAGCTGCAGGACAAGGACAGTGTGAGTATCTCTATACCCTCAGGGCCTAGAAGGAAGAGGTCTGCTGGATGCAAGTTCTGGCAAGTCTTCAGGGGACAGTTCATAGCTTACCTAATCCCTTGTCCTGGGATCAGATACCATAGCCAGGTGGGCTGGTATTCTGTGCACCAAGGGGACCAAGAGCTCCTACATATTGTCACGTTACTAGAAATCCATTCAGGGGATACCAAGCTCCTAGAAGGGGATCACTTTACTTAGGACTGTAATGGTTCCGGCTGGAACACAGTCAAGTGTTTGTCATTTCTTTTACTAAGTGTGCCAAAGCAGGAAAACATCCTCATAATTCTGTTTCTTCAATCAAATTGAGCATCCCATAATCCGTTTACCCTATTCAAGTTTTAAACCCAAGTCCATGGACTGTTTACTGACTTTTGGATGCAAGTGTGGAAAATGCATGTTACCTGGCTGTGCAGAGCTTAGGGTGACCCAAAAACTCAGCGGCCTCTTAACAGGGTAGTGCTACATACAGGTTATGGGATGCCCAACTTGACTGAATCGATGCAAGGGGACGACTTCCTTCCTATTTACAGAAACAGGTCATGGACTGTTCCTTTCCTAGAAAGCTTAGCTTTCCTTCCTTAGCTTAGTTTGTTGCAAACTACATGCAGAGATATCTCTTTAGAACTTCTCCCAGCTCCACAGCCTGCAGACACTACCAGCTCTGAAGATCTCCCAGGATAGAGATAAAGGATTTAGCACAGCTCTGTCCTTTGAAAGCTTGCTACATGTGACAATCTCTCCTTGTAAATTCCTGGGTGTGACGATGCACTCACGCTTTCCTCCTTGCTCCCACTGCTCCCAGGCCTTGATCCTGTTCATGCCATAATGCTGAATGGACCCTCCTGAGCCAGCCAGAGCCCAGCCTGGAGGTCAGCATCCCCCTTCCCCAGACTTAGGGGACCACTCCCAGGCCACCAACAGTCTGCTCAGCACTTCATCTTCCACCCGACTCCCCTGCCAGCCTGACTCCCTTGGCCTCACCACTCTAGCAGGACCTCCAAACCTGGGATTCGTTAGACTCTCATAAACATGCAGATTAGGTCTCTACCCCTTCTGCCCACTGGCTTCTGGAAGGTTCCATGGTCCTCCAGAGCTAAGTGGAGGCAATAGAATCCAAATCTATTAAGCCACCCAGCCTGGCCTGCAGTAACCCTGCCTAATTGAAGACTTGCACAGCTACCATGAGTCATACACAATATATTTACCTACAATACTCTACTAACACACTAGATGGTGCTACATATGTCAATTTTTCATTTTGCCCTTAGTTCCACTTTATTCACTATTGAACAAGGATGGTTCTGATAGCTCCATCATTTCCAACACAGCAGTGTCAGCTTTCCATTTTTTTTATACTAATAATCTTAAGGGCCTTTTTACACTTGTCTGTTTTGATGCAGTAAACCTTTGGCATTTTGCTCCATGAATATGCGTGTCAAGTAAAAACCCTATTCAATAATATTTAGACAGTAGAGTAGAATTAGGACTTTAAAATAATGTGTAATCAGGGGCGGACTGACAACTCATGGGGCCCACGGGCAATAGGGGATCATGGAGCCCCTGTGTCCTTGCCCAAACTCAAAAAAGCCTATGAGAAAGGTACCAGGGGTATCTCATGGGGCACCCTACTGACCCCGGGCCCTCGGGCACTGCCCGAGTTTCCAAATGGTCAGTCCGCCCCTGGTTGTAATTATAATGTCTATTTCTTTTCAAGGCTTGAATTGGGCTTTAACATTGAGACATGTAGAACATTACTCTCCATTCTTTCCTATGTGGCTGATTCAGATTTGATCTAGGTGCTGTGGGTTAGTTTAAAAATCTAAGGGAGAATGTATGGTCATATGCACACCTACATGTGTTACCATGTAGAATGCATGCACATGAAACAGTGTAAATCCAGGCTTAGTCATTGTTATCTATAGTCAGGCCAGTAATTCATATAGGGCTTAAGCCAGCCATAGATGGATCAAATCTCAGTCAGTTCAGCAGGGACCAGCTGAGATTCGATCCATCTATGGGCAGGTTGTTTGTTCTGAAATCGATCCATCAATTGACTTCAGTACAACCAGCCTGTCAGATTTTTTTCATTGTGATCACTTACAGCAGCAGTGATCATTGTGTTCTGCTGGCAGACCACAGTGACGCTGAGGAAGGGATTCTCCCATCAACACTAATTGTGTTGATGGAGGAATCAAGCAATATTCTTCCTTCCACCCATGGTTGCAGGAAAGAAAATGTATGGCCTGCCTTACTGATACTTTAGTATGGTCTCAAAATCTTGTTTTGTAATTATTACACGGGAGTCATTTAGTAGGGTTATCAGCTGTATTCTGCTGCAAAACAATGTTAAATTTAAAAAAATATCACAAGGCCCAGTAATTAGATTTAATAAGAAGTATTCTTTGTTCTAGTGCCAGTTGTCCTAGTTGATATCCAGATCTCTCTGCCCCGTTTACCCCCCCCCCCCCCCCATACCCCCACAGCCAATTTACGGTGCTACCAGGGTTAATAAAGCCAATTGACCTATCAAACACTTGCCAAGATTGCCGACTATGCCCCCCCCCTTCTGCCCACTCCTCCATTCATAGAAGCTGTACTATCAATTCAATCCATCAATAAAAAAATTATCTACAATGGAGGAGAATCTTTGCATTACAAATGGGTTTCTATGAACAAATCTCTAGCTGTTGGGATTTGAGCACAGGTATCTCTTGTTTGTTGTATTGTTGGGTCAGTAGCCAGACCTGAACCTTGTAGCTCTCCCCTTTAGCACCTGATGGATAAATGCATGCACTAGCTGTTGGGATTTGAGCACAGGGATCTCTTGTTTGTTTTTTTCTATGAACAAATCTCAGCACAAAATAAATGACAAATATAGGTGATATAGGCACAAATAGTTTATTAATGGCAAGTAAAATCATAAAGATGAAATGTAATATCAATAAATAAATAGAAAAAAATATAAACACACATGGGGCCTGCCCATTAGTTTAAAAGTACATTGAAAAAGGCACACAGCAATGCCACCTTTCCTCCAAAACAATAGATATAGTACAGTTTGTATGGCTTATGTTTTACAAAAGTGGCCACTGATATTTCCATTGTTCCTCTGTAAACTCATTGTTTAGGCTAGGTTCACATACGTGCGGGTGGTGCCGCTGCGGATCCGCATAAAAATCCGTGCAGCTGCACCACCTGCACAGAAGAATGAGGACCCGCGGGTGGGTGCCATTAGTTTTAATGGCACGCCGCCCGCACTTGAAATCACAACCGTACTGGGTACCAAGGTTCCCGTGCGGGCTGCGTTTTCAGAAGAAGTGCAGGGACTTCTTCCCTGCGTGTCCGGGGGCACGGGAGTCCATTCAAATGAATGGGATCTCGTGCCCGCGCAAAACGTGGACTGCAGGAACGCAGATATATGAACCAGGGGTAAAGGCTCCGTTCAAGCAGTGCTTTTCGCAGTTCATTTTTCATTTTTTTACACACCTTTTTGTTAAGTTTTTGATGTGTTTTTACCGCAATTTGCATTTTGTTCAGCTTTTTTTTTTTTTTGTTAAAGTTGAAGTTTTTTTGTTGCTGGGCAAAGTAAAAATACAAAACTCCAAACGTGGCAAAAAAAACACTACCATGCATTTCAGAAGATTCTCCATTGAATTGCGTTTCAAAAAGTCCTTGACCATTTCCAAAAATGCAGCAGCTCAAAAAAGCACAGAGGTGAACATGTTCCATAGGAAACTATGTTAAATGGACTGTAAGGTGTTTCTGCAAAAAGCATTAAAAAACGCACTGGTGTGAACAGAGCCTTAAAACAGCAATCCTGCAGGATCATCTGCCTTTACTAGGGAAGCTTGGTCTTTTTGCTATTTTATTACTTTTCCTCAAGAGGTCACTAGAGAGTTGATGTTCATTTAAATCTAGAAAAGTTGAACTCCATTTTCTTGGAAAAAAAAATTAGCAAATAAAAAATAAATAAATATAGCATATACAATTGCGACTCAAGTCATATTGTAATTGAATGTTATTGAAAATGACCTTTCCTTTTCAATCTGTAGTGCTGTAATTTTCTGTAAAATGCAATATGGCAACCTGGGGGCATCCTGTACACAGATGGTATACAGAAAGCCCCCTAAAAATTAAATTTCCTGCTTGTGTGATTGGCTCACTGATTTTCCCAGAAGCCTATACTTAGATACAAATCAGATTTTGGGCATCCCCTGCAACAAAAATGTAACTTTTGGTGAGATACTCCCAAAGGGAACTCACATCTAAAAGGGATGCAAACCCTGCCACTTTCCTCATTAGGTGCAGCAGCTGATTGATAATTAAAAAAAAAACACTCCCATACAGATTCACTGTGAACATGGACACATGACAAACAAACAGCTGTGTCTTCAGAATAACAAAAGATAGGAATCTGCTACAAAGTTTGTTATAATCCTTGTAATGTACAGAGATCAACCAGAGGGAAATTTTTTTTCTCAACAAAAGTGGAGCTACGCTTTAAACTCTTTTTTTAAAAGTGACCAATAGAAATTAGCCATGGTTCTTACTACTCTACCGCTATCATAGTCCACTGCAATACTCTATAAACAATAAAGTCATATTGTCTTCTACAGGGTTCTGCATTTTATTGCCACCACCTATAGTTGCCAGATAAACCTGCAACTGCTGCCGATTTAAAAAATACCATTTACATAAATTTAATAGATAGTAAATATAGCAAATACATATTAAAATATTTGATAAATTATATAATTAACATAAATAATTAATAATATGTACGAAGTATTGCCATTTTCATTAGTGGGACTCTCTAAATGAGGACTAATATTGCAACAATGTAAACGAATATCAGTCCCAGACCCCCCCAAGAGAATGGCACTTGAATGTCATGCAAGAGAGAACATTTCAGTGTTAAAAATGAGGTACTATTTTTTATGAGGATTTGGAATATGTTTTTGGATGGGTTTTTGAAATGATTTAGACGCTTATAATGTAGAAAAAAAAAGAAAAAAGGTAAATTATGGTCCAATAAAAAAAAACTAAGTTTGCACCAAGGACCTGATTTGGTCATTAAAACAATATATTTTCTTTTACTGTGACTGGATATTTGTCCATAAGAGATTTGTCATTTTTTGTTTATAAACATTTTCTCAGTCACTTAAATTTTGCAGTGGACGGTAAACCCTGTTTGTCTTCATTTTTTATAAAAATTTTAGCGAAATGTAAAATGTTCAATTATACAGCACCTTTTGGGAAGGCATAGTAATAAGAAAATCAGCTTGTGAATCACGCAAATTGGAAAGCTTTGACTGAATAATTAATCTGAAGAGGTGTCCAACATAAAGACAATCGTACAAGCAATGGATCATGATTGGCTAGATTGTAGAATTGGAGGATTCTACATAATCAGCCGATCTGCTGATCTGATCAACAATAGTAAAGAATAAAAATAAAAATACAGTATAATATCAGTGCATACAAAATGCTACAAAGCCCTTCACTTTGTAGGGCTGAACTATGTCAGTACAACATATATGGCATGCCTAGATATAATAAGGCTAATATACTAAAGAAGTATAGAATCTTCAAACAATAAACTGTATGAATAATCGCTTCAACTATCCAGTCAAGTGAAATGCAAATTCCTGTTCACTTTAAAGTAAACCCTCACCTTGTAAATAACCCATTCAGTTTAAAATAGAAATAAAAGGCAAAACATTTGTGTATAGTTATAAAAAACACTATACCTTATTTCTCTTTTTTATGAGTGATCACATACCCTCTGTTATCAGCTGCAAAAGGAGTTCAGAGAGGTGGGGGAGGAAAAACAGAAGTACACTGGTCTTCCCAGTAAATGGCTATGGGGAAGGTGTCAGTACAAATCTTATCATTGGAATCAGGGGCGGACTGACAACTCATGGGGCCCCCGGGCAATAGGGGATCATGGGGCCCCTGTGTCCTTGCCCAAACTCAAAAAAGCCTATGAAAAAGGTACCAGGTGCATCTCATGGGGCCCCCTACTGACCCTGGGCCCTCGGGCAGTGCCTGAGTTTCCAAAAGGTCAGTCCGCCCCTGATTGGAGGAGAACACACTGCATTCCCAGGACAGTTAGAAAACTGACCACACTGTGCTCTCCCGCTTAGTGTATCAGTTTTAATAGGAAAGCAGAGGGACTGGCAGGAACACCGGGGATTTCACACAAAAGAAGCAATACAAAGAGAGCAGGATACTTTTTGATACAAGTACATGGTACAGCAGGCACATATCAGAAGTATGAAATGTTGGGTTTACATAATCTTTAAATACTCATTCATATTCACAAGAAGTAAGTGAACAGGAATGTGCTTTTCACATGACTGGATAACTGAAGTGAATAATCGTACAATTTATTATGTGAAGATTCTCAACTTTTTTAGGTCTATTTTACACTTGCTGTTGGGAAAGGGAAGGTTGGTAAAAATATGTGGTTGAGCCCAGTTTTTACTATTCCACCTAGCAGCGGCCCCCTTGGTGCAATGTGAAAAGCGATTCACTGCTGATTGCTTTTCACAGACAATATAGGTGTAAACAAGCACTTAGTAAATCAACCTCACTGAGTCTGCAAAACAGATTAACTAGCATCATGGCCAGAGTAACGGCCTAGAAACAGTCCTTGAAATGTAACAGTCTTTAAACTTAGGGATACCAAACACAGCAGCATCTTTCTGTAAAAATACTTGATTGTCCCTGTGTCTTCTCATGTCTATGGTATCCAAGTATGATCCAGAGTGACCATGTTTTTAAAGCTGACCATCCACTCAACAATCTCTGTAAAATCTTTTGATTTTCCAAAACTATATAATACGAGGATGCTCCTGAACAATCCATTCAAATTGTACAAATCAAGCAGACCCTTGCGCTGCATGGCTGATGGTAGACATAAAAGAGATTGTACAATCAAATTGTATTGTGTATGGTCACTTTTCAAAAGGCACTGCAAAATGCATCAGCCCACAGCAGCACGGATACATTGATCTCAACACAAACCTGCTTAGAATAGCAAACAAACTGGTTTACATTGCCACACACTGCTGGTACGTTAGGTGCATGGGCTGCTTCACATCTCTGTTTTCCAGTTTGTAAGTATTTGCTCATTACTTTGGAAGAAAATTGTCTCGCAGACTAGTCGGTTCGGCCATGTGTTCTTTTATCCAGCTCAGGTAGTTTGTCATCCGGGCATACACTCCAGGCTTGTTTTCCTTGGCACACTCATCACCCCAGCTTATTACACCGTAGAGCACCATTTGGTCATTATGCTGGCAGATAAGAGGACCACCGGAATCTCCCTAAAAACAGGGAAGTATAGATGATTAGATGTAAACTGATCAGAGCCCATTGTACAAGACTAGACATGAGATAAATAAGACATGTAAACCCATACACATTACAATCTGACTGTACAATTTACCAAAGTAAAGTAATATGAAGATCTAGCTAAACTATCTATCTAGTTTGTATCTAATCAGGAAGCCCCTCCCACTAAAATTTGTTGGCAGGTCTAAAGGAGATGGCACAGCCAGATTGTAAATGGTCTAGAGATGGCACAGCCAGATTGTAAATGGTCTAAAGGAGAAGGAATAGCCAGATTGTAAATGGTCTAAAGGAGATGGCACAGCCAAATTGTAAATCGTCTAAAGGAGATGGCACAGCCTGATTGTAAATGGTCTAGAGATGGCACAGCCAGATTGTAAATGGTCTAAAGGAGAAGGAATAGCCAGATTGTAAATGGTCTAAAGAAGATGGCACAGCCAGATTGTAAATGGTCTAAAGGAGATGGCACAGCCAGATTGTAAATGATCTAAAGGAGATGGCACAGCCAGATTGTAAATGATCTAAAGGAGATGGCACAGCCAGATTGTAAATAGTGTGATAAGTGTTGGGGCAGGATAACTTAAAATGGGTACACAACTACTGGCTGAACAGCGGCTGCATCTGATTCGGGTTCTCGGCACACGCCAGCTGCAGGGGGGCATTTGATGTAAGGGGAACTCTGATGGGGGTAATGGATGTAAGCAGGACCCTGATGTGGACATTTGATGTAAGGGGGCACTCTGATGTGGACATTTGATGTAAGGGGGCACTCTGATGTGGACATTTGATGTAAGGGGGCACTCTGATGGGGGTAATTGATGTAAGCAGGACTCTGATGTGGACATTTGATGTAAGGGGAACTCTGAGAGGTAATTGATGTAAGAAGGACTCTGATGTGGACATTTGATGTAAGGGGGCACTCTGATGGGGGTAATTGATGTAAAAAGGACTCTGATGTGGACATTTGATGTAAGAGGAACTCTGATAGAAGTAATTGATGTAAGAAGGACTCTGATGTGGACATTTGATGTAAGGGGACACTCTGATTGGGGTAATTGATGTAAGCAGAACTCTGATGTAGACATTTGATGTAAGGGGCACTCTGATGGGTATAATTGATGTAAGCAGGATTCTGATGTGGACATTTGATATAAGGGGCACTCTAATGGGTATATTTGATGAAGAAGGACTCTGATGTGGACATTTGATGTAAGGGGCACTCTGATTGGGGTAATTGATGTAAGCAGAACTCTGATGTAAACATTTGATGTAAGGGGCACTCTGATGGGTATATTTGATGTAAGCAGGACTCTGATGTGGACATTTGATGTAAGGGGCACTCTGATGTGTATAATTGATGTAAGCAGGATTCTATTATTCTATTACCATTACTTTTACCATTTTTTCCCTTGAGATGAAGTGACAACACGGGGCCTAAAAATTGATAGGTTTGGCAGGGCTTTTTTTTACTATAACTGGTCAATTCTGAACATCCAATCTCCATCTAATGTGTCCCTGATAGTTGTGAGGCATTGTGAACTCAAAAGAGGTTTACATCATAAAAGCAATCGTAAGCAGTTCTGTTCTAATTAAAATCTTACCTTGCAAGCATCCACCTTCCATGTGGGATCTCCAGCACAAAACATATTGTTATTGATAAGCTTCCCATAATACTGTTCTGTCTGGCACACATTCTGAGGGATTATCTGAACCATAGTAGACTTCAGGATCTGAGAGTACTTAATGCTATCTGTAGAAAAGGAAAATAACGCAGAGTGAGCAAGGTAAAAATGTACAAAGAATGCAATAATTAGTCAGTCAGCAGATAAAATGGAAAAAAACATTATTAACATACCGTAAGACTCCTTTCCAAATCCAGCAATTTCACACTTTGTTCCACCTTCGAGATTAAGGTCTGCTGGTGGCAAACAGATAGTCTGAACTTGGTCTGTCATAGCAGCACATTTCCCAGATTCTGAGCGTATCTTCACCAGTGCTAAAAAAAATAACAGGTTCTTAATGTTAGAATCCTGGACAATAAAACCTGGAGCCCACAATAGACTATTCATACTTACATAGTTAGTCTGGCTGAAAAAAGACAAAAGTCCATCCAGTTCAACCATTAAAAAAAAAAGTTATAATCCTATACCCACAGTTATTCCTGAGGAAGGCAAAAAACCCAGCAAAGCATGATCCAATTTGCTCCTGCAGGGAAAAAAAATCCTTCCTGATCCCCCGAGAGGCAATCGGATATTCCCTGGATCAACTTTACCTATAAATGTTAGTATTCAGTTATATTCTGTGTATCTAAGAGAGATTCCAGGACTTTTTTGAAACAATCCACTGAGCTGGCCAGAACCAACTTTTGAGGGCGTCTATTCCACATTTTCACAGCTCTCACTGTGAAGAAACCTTTCCATGTTTGGAGATTAAATGTCTTTTCCTCCAGACGTAAAGAGTGCCCCCTTGTCCTCTGTGATGACCTCAGGGTGAATAACTCTTCACAGAGCTCACTATATGAACCACTGATGTATTTATACATGTTGATCATATCCCCCATTAATCTCCTCTTCTCAAGAGAGAATAAATTAATTTTCTCCAATCTTTCCTCATAGCTGGTCTCCTCCATGCCTCTTATCAGTTTGGTTGCCCTTCTCTGTACTTTCTCCAGTTCCCCAATGTTCTTTTTGTGAATTGGTGCCCAAAACTGAACTGCTGGGCATTACGTAAAAAGTTGTATTCAGTTAATAGTAGACTGGAGCTTATTCAACATATTTTTCCAGTGCAAGGATAAATCAATTATTTGCTGTTTCTTTAATAGTGTTTGCCGAGCAGCGTTTGCCACTTACCAATGTCATTGTCCAGAGCATTTGTCACATCACTGTAGTGTTGGTGACGGATGATTTTCTCCACCATAAACTTCTGTTCTCTGAGTTCATTGGTTTCATCAAGGTTATTCTTTCCCAAAATGATGGCATAGTCCTTGGGTTCAGGAGTCTCACTAAATTAAAAAACAAAATTAATCAGATTGTGCATTTAAAGTAAACTTGTGCTTTGTGCAATAGGTTGATTTTATTGGTGGTCCCCAGCTGCTCATTTTTACCATATAATTAAGGGAAGTTAAAGTGTTTCTAAACCCGGGACCCTGCATTCACTATATCTAGTCTCCCACAGTACATACAACATGTAAATGCAATTATTTTAGTAAATATAAACTGCCAAATACCTTTTCTCATCAGCAGTATAGAGCAGTCTTGTGATTTATATCAGTGTTCAGCAGAGCACTGGTTAAAGCTTGTAGGAGGAGTTTTCTCTCTCTCTCTCTCTCTCTCTCTCTAGGAGGATGCAGAACCCCTGACCTCTGTCTGGACAGTGCTTATTGGCCCTGTGCTGATCACATGCACTCTCCCAAGAGAAAAAAAAAAACTCTCGGGCAATACACACTAAACTGAGCATGTGCAGAGTGACTTCACACAATATGTTTTATCAGGAGATAAGAGGGGGACACTGGAAGAAGGGGAGGATCAGAGAAGTCAAGATCAAACAGCATTTTTACACAATGCAGAGGATTAACCCCTTAGGTTCTACAGTGTGTATAACAAACATGCATTACTGCATATACAGACTGATTTTACTGTTGTGGATTTACACTTTAAGTATAAGGAGCTGGTGGGTCTGCCATTGAAGTGCACCTGTTCCTTTGCCCTGCTTGCACAAAGAATTGGTTCATTTTTAGTAGTCTGGATAAAATTTTTCCAAGCTAAATAGCAGATCATGGTTTTTGTCACTTGCATACATAAGGCTTTTTTAACCACTTCCTGCCTAAGGGTAAAACAAATGTTAATGCCTAAGCACAATTTTGCAACTTTGACATGTGTTACTAATATCATACAGATCAACTACTTTGTACATCCAGGTGAATTATACCTTGGTTTTTTTCAGGACAAATTGAGCTTTCATTTGGCGGTAAATGGTAATGGATATCTTTTTATATTTTTTAAAATTTAGCTGTATATTTCTTACTAATACTATAACTTACCACCAAAGAACAACCCAAAAGAAATTTTCCTGCACACGATGATAGCAGCGATACCACATATGTGTATGTTAGTTATTGTCTATAGTACAGCCCAGAATCAATAGTGCGCATTTTGCTTTTTTTATCCAACCTAAAACACACTGACACTGATATGAATTTAAAAAATGTTTTTTATTTTTAAATCCTGCCCAAAATTTACTGACCATGACCCTGACCTTGACACAGCACACAGGAACAGAGCTGAGGCTGTCAAACACAGGCTGTGCCCATCTGTCATTTTTCTCTTGGTGTCAGGAAAACTCATTAGAAGTGACCTATGCTAATAGCAGAGGAATGAGGCAGTGGACAGAAATGACACTAAGGCTGGCCATACATTATATAATTTTCTTTAGAAAATTGCTTTAGATTTACCAAAAAACATATAATAGGAGGTCAAACCTAAACAACACTTTCAATTGTATCCAGTTAGGCAGACCCTTGCACTACATAATTGAAGGTAAATCTAAAGGAAATTGAGCAGAGAATTGTAAGAAAATTGTATAGTGTATGGCCAGCCTTAGTGCTCTGGATTGAGACAATCACACACTATAGAGGGTTATGCTTTGTTCATATTTCAAGTCTGAGGTTTACAACCACTTTAAGGTGTACTGATATATATATATATATATATATATATATATATATACACAGTATATATGATATCAAACTTACTACTGCTAACAGCACTTTTCACTTATTGAATGCTATGAAGGTAACGCATTCACAAATGAATGACATTAAATAATAAAGCTGATTACAAATCTATTGCTGTGCACACTGGACACCAAATATAGGGTATTAGGCAGGGGCGGACTGACAACTCATGGGGCCCCCAGGCAATAGGGGATCATGGGGCCCCTGTGTCCTTGCCCAAACTCAAAAAAGCCTATGAAAAAGGTACCAGGGGCATCTCATGGGGCCCCCTACTGACTCCGGGCCCTTGGGCAGTGCCCAAATTTCCAAATGGTCTGTCCGCCCCTGGTAATAGATGAAAGCCAGAAAAACATGATGGACAATCACTTACCCGTCTGGAAAACAATGTGCTGCAGTGACCACCCAGCAGGGATGAATAAGACTTCCTCCACACTGAAAGAACAACTGCTGTTTGTTTCTGCGGCTGACTTGGTAGAGTGTGGCTATCCATGGCTGGGATTCAATCGGACTGCTCATTCCACCAACAATTTTATACAGCTTGTGCTGGCGGCGGCCACAAGAAGGTTCTGCATTGTAAAAATAGACTAAGGTCACTGTGGTTCATTGACAAAGTCATAGGTATCAGTCATAAGTTAAAAAGAACACAATCTGACATCTGCATTTGGGTTAGAGTCTCAGCCTGGGCTTGTTTAAAGCATCTGAACTGCAGGTGATGATGCCAAATGTTCCAGCATATCTGGAATTGTTTAACACCAACCTGTTTTTTCCACTGTTGGAGATACTGTTGTTTCTTCTGGTTCACATTTTGGGATCTGACAAAACATAGTGGAAATCCCTTTGGGTCCCCTAAAGTAGCACCATGGTCTCATTCCATGCTCTGGGTTTCTGCAAGAGAAAAAAAGATATAAAGGTTACTATTTAATCATCAGAAAGCATATAGAACATAGGCTTATACGGCAATATTTCTACATATATAGGACACCTTGATGTACTTATTTATACCTAAGGACTTCTTCATAAATAAATGATTTACCAAAAACATCTGATTTTAGAAGGCTAACTATTCCAAGCAAAAAGTGCAAAAACGTTTATCACAGTGGGTATGTATTTTTTGTATAGTCAAGTTTGAGTCTTTCAGCCTCGTTTATGAAAACTTTGATCTGGATTTGCTATACAACTGGTTTCTGTCGTGGTGGACGTATCCTTTGGTGATTCATCTACATAAACTACCTTTAGGATAATGTTGCTTTGGTTTATTTAGATTGCTCAGAACAAAATAATGTTGTATTATGCATGAGCATTCCTGTTCCTATCGACAGGAGAGAGGAGTAACAGGTCACACAGGACCCAGATTATGATTTATCGCCACCAAGTTACTAAAACTCTGATTTTCCTGGAGCATTTGTATTGTAGTAACTTATTGAATGGTTTAAAGCCAAATTATATGTACCCCTTTATGTTATGATTTCTGCTTGGAAATGTCTTTAAATACCTTGTTCTCTGAATGAAGTTGTTGCTTCATGCCCTTCTACTCCAGTGCTCTGTGCTGGCAGAGCTGAGTAGCAGCCACACCCCTAATCACAAATAAGCCCAGGCAGACTTGTATTGAAGAGAAATGGATGGAGCCAGTGCTTGTTATTGAACTGGACAATCAAATTTACACACCCTGCACAACTGCTGTAACAGTAGAGTGGAGTTAACACTATGAATATAAATATTGTTAGTATTCTAATGTCTATCTGACTGCTTATCTCTTTCCAGGGCTTTAATGAGCCTTCAACCATTGAGACATGTAGAACATTACCTGCAGTAGTTGTGCTTCCCTAGACCATGCTTTAAGGCATCCTTCATGTTGGCATTGAAATAATGATTTCTTAGGAGTGGGGAGTCCCAGCGCAGGCAGTTATAGTTGTGAGTGGTTTTGGATGCAGTACCTCTATAGTCCTGGCCCCTGTCTTTGTAGCATGTAGCTGGAAGAAAAGTGGCACTGTGAGCTCAGAATCGCAAAAAAAAATGAATTTCATGTAAGAACAGCAACAATTAAGGGGATTTGCCTTATACCTGTTTCACATTGTTTTCCAGTATATCCTATAGGGCAGGCACATCTGTAGGGTCTGCGGAGGGTTCTTTGATACAAACAGGTTCCTCCATGTAAGCAGACACAATCTAGAGCGAGAGAAAAAAGTACATAAACAAATGGAATATAATGCAATACCATGTGTACCTTTTCATGAGGAACATGAATAAGTCATAGTCAATCTAATTAAGCCACCTTACTTGACCTATTTTATAAAGAAAATCCCACTGCAGCAGACACATTGCAAGGAAAGAGTATCTTTAATTTGATTAAATTCTGCAGATTATTAAAGGATAATCAAAGGTTTTTATTGCTGTCTGTGTCCCCATTAGGAAGATTCACGCTCTCTGTTTGTGGCTGCCCAGCTGCATTCTGGACAAAGGTGGTCAGCCACTCTGCACAAGCGCCATTTAAAGAACACTTTGCATTTACTGAAGGAAGACAAAGGATCCTCTGATTAGACAAGATGAAGAGGCGGAATGGTGATGTCATCCTCTACACCTTTTCCAATCAGAGAATGCTTTGCATGCATTCAGAAAATGCAAAGCATTTTCTGAATTGTACCCTTGCTGAGTTGCTTGCCTCCTGTGTTGAGAATGCACTATGTATATGTCATTCCTCTGTGCTGTTAGTATATGTCCTTCCTCTATGTGCTCTTAGTATTTGTCTGTCTTCTATTTGCTCTTAGTATATGTCCTTCCTCTATGTGCTCTTAGTATATGTCCTTCCTCTATGTGCTCTTAGTATATGTCCTTTCTCTACGTGCTCTTAGTATATGTCCTTCCTCCATGTACTCTTAGTATATGTGCTTCCTCTATGTGCTCTTAGTATATGTCCTTCCTATATGTGCTCTTAGTATATGTCCTTTCTTTATGTGCTCTTAGTATGTGTCCTTCCTCCATGTACTCTTAGTATATGTCCTTCCTCCATGTACTCATAGTATATGTTATTTCTCTATGTGCTCTTAGTATGTGTCCTTCCTCCATGTACTCTTAGTATATGTCCTTCCTCTATGTGCTCTTAGTATATGTCCTTCCTTCATGTACTCTTAGTATATGTCCTTCCTCTATGTGCTCTTAGTATATGTCCTTCCTATATGTGCTCTTAGTATATGTCTGTCTTCTATTTGCTCTTAGTATATGTCCTTCCTCTACGTGCTCTTAGTATATGTCCTTTCTCTACGTGCTCTTAGTATGTGTCCTTTCTCCATGTACTCTTAGTATATGTCCTTCCTCCATGTACTCTTAGTATATGTCCTTCCTCTATGTGCTCTTAGTATATGTCCTTCCCATATGTGCTCTTAGTATGGGTCCCTCTTCTGTGTGCTCTTAGTATGGGTCCCTCCTCTATGTACTCTTAATATGTGTCCTTCCTCTGTGTTCTCTTAGTATGGGTCCCTCCTCCATGTGCTCTTCGTATGTGTCTTTCCTCCATGTGCTCTTAGTATGCGTCTTTCCTCCATGTGCTCTTAGTATGTGTCTTTCCTCCATGTGCTCTTAGTATGTGTCCTTCCTCCATGTGCTCTTAGTATGTGTCCTTCCTCCATGTGCTCTTAGTATGGGTCCCTCTTGATGTGCTGTTAGTATGTGCCCTTCCTCTATGTGCCCTTAGTATGTGCCCTTCCTCTACATCCCTTTAGTATGTGTCCTTCCTCCATGTGCTCTTCGTATGTGTCTTTCCTCCATGTGGTCTTAGTATGTGTCCTTCCTCCATGTGCTCTTAGTATGGGTCTCTCCTTGATGTGCTCTTAGTATGTGCCCTTCCTCTCCATGCCCTTAGTATGTGCCCTTTCTCTATGTTCTCTTAGTATGGGTCCCTCGAACCCCTCGTGTATCACAATGTATTGGTTTCGTACTGTCGCATGTTCTGTCTCCCTTTGTAATGTACAGCGCTGAGCGAACTGTTGGCGCTTTATAAATATTGTATAATAATAATAATAATATGGGTCCCTCCTCCATGTGCTCTTAGTATGGGTCCTTCTTCTATATGGCCCAAAAACACTGAATGAAGAAACAGATTTTGAAAGTAGCCTTTACATTAGCTATACCTAATTTCAATCAATTCTCTTTATATACTACCTACCTTCTCTATTGCTTGTTTTTTTGGAGAGCGCCTGGAAGACAAAGAAATAGTCTCATCAGTAACAGAATATATTGCAGCTGAAAACAAGGATACATGATGGCCAAAGAAACTTACTGATTCCAGTCCGCTGATGAGCACACAAACAAAGGCTAAGGTCAGGATAAGCTTCATCTTCTCCAATGTGTTCTCTTTGTTGCTGGAATAAGAATGATATACTTAGAGCGTCTGTTATGACAAGTTATATGAGAACCATAAAAAGTATTTTTGTTTGTAGAGGAGCGCATTAAAATATTAGGGGAATGACTCAATATATGTTTATCAGACCAAAAAATATTAGTGCACTTCAAACAGCCAATTAAATGACAGTGTATGTGTCCTATATAAAAGATGGCAGTGTTGTCAAGTAGACTGAATGTAGAAATCACTTTTACTTTTCACATTCATACTGCCACTGACAAGAAGGTGAAGTGGCGATGGCTGCCTTGCTTCTGTTCTGGGTTTAAGGTGTATGTCAAGCATTTTTTAAATTATATCTGGATAGTGTGGGGCAGGGGCGGACTGACCATTTGGAAACTCGGGCACTGCCCGAGGGCCCGGGGTCAGTAGGGGGCCCCATGAGATGCCCCTGGTACTTTTTTCATAGCCTTTTTTGAGCTTGGGCAAGGACACAGGGGCCCCATGATACCCTATTGCCCGGGGGCCCCATGAGTTGTCAGTCCGCCCCTGGTGTGCGGTAGGGTATAATCGCTGCTGCATTTAAACTGCTGTCTGGGACTCCGCTAAGAGAGATCCCCCGTCTGCTGTCCTGCTGGCAATAGTTTCATCAGACAGGAAGCGAGGGAAAATCTCAGAAAGCAACAGAAATAAAAAAGCAGTAAACACCTAATGGGGGCTATAACTCTTCACCATTCTATTGAAAAGGTAAAAAAAAGACATACACTTGAAATGAGAATTCTTGGCCATAGAGTAATTTTTTCCTGGGTCAGTATATGAGATTCTCAAAGCAGACTGAAAAAAAGCGCTTCTATATATCTTTTATGCTGCTTTCTACTACAAATCTAATTGAAGCAGGCCATAGATGAAACAATTTGCTTTCCTTCCACCATGGATGAAAGGAAAGAAAACTGCTCAGTTGGGGGAATGCCTCCCGTGGTGCTATTGTGTTCTACTGGAAGGGAGCCTTCCCTGCCAGCAGAACACAATGGCAGCTATAGCCACTGGCAGTAATCACATACAAAAAAAAAAAATCACACAGACTGGTTGTACTGAAGTCGATCAATGTACAGTACAACCAGCCTGTCCAGAGATCGATCGAATCTCAGGCAGCCCCTTCGGAACTATGGATGGCTTTAGACACCAATTATCCAAAGCTTATTGATGAGCAATAGATTTAAAAGACAATTTCTACAGCATCTTGGAACGCTATGTGACACCATAATTGGACCTTGCAATTACAAATGAAAGAGATTTCCGTTAAATATGATGGAATATTTAAAAGGTAGGCTTTTATCAAGACAGTCTCTAATGCAGTGTTTCTCAACCTTTTTTCAGTCAAGGCACCCTTTAAAATTATGGACAGTCCCTAGGCACCCTTTAAAATGATGGACAGTCTTGAGACACCCCTTTCCAAAAAGGGGTGCCTCAACATGTCCTTAATTTTAAAGAGGCACCCCATTCAAAAAAGTGAAACACTATTCTAATAGTTTTATGTAATGCAGCAACATCCACACATGTAGGACACCCAACATTAGAGGTGATTTATTCTTCCAAAGCCAATACACTTTTGCACACTGGTACCGACCAGTATTCCAGTGTTTCTCTTCCCCCTCAGTTTTTCTCCATCACTGAGCTAATGTAACCCCAGCACTCATGGAGAGGGGCAAGGGAGGGGCAAACTAGGATGCTGTGCAGGCAGATGACATCCTCCTCAACTGATTATGTCATTGGTTGTCAGGATGCCGGCGGCTAGAAGGTTATAATGGCGCACAATGAAAACCTGTGGCTTTGTGTAACAAAAAGGCAGACTTCATCCACCCGCTGACTTATAAACAAGTTTTGGGCAATTGTTAGACATTTTGCCAAGGCACCCGTGAAGAAACCTCAAGGCACCCCAGAGCGCCTGGGCACCCTGGTTGAGTAAGGCTGCTCTAATGTACTAATGATTTTGATCAGAAAGTTTATCTAATTTGAATTTATTTGTAAATAAAGTGACACAAAACGTAAGGAAAACTATATTTTTATATATATATATATATATATACCTGAATATTCTACTCAAGTATGATGTATTCTTAACTCAATAAAGTACTTCCATTGATCTCAGCCTCCTTCAAATCTCCAAATTCCTTTTTTTTAGCTGCTGTGATTCAACTTCCTGTTGGAGGGTGGCTACGTTCGTTCTCCACGGTCCTGTTCTGTGTATGTTGGAATGTAGCCACCCTCTCTTGCTCACTCCTGAGATGGACTAGGAACTATGCACTATGTGATTTGTAGTATGCATAGAGCCATGTACATGACTGCAACTAACCTGCACTGCTCGTTCCAAACAAACGGAAGTGAGAGGGAAAAGGAAAGTTTCAGTAGATCACAAAGGATGATACAAGGTAGCAGAAAAACACAACTAGAAAAGATTTTGTGAAAAAAAGACTACAGGGTCATTCAGTAGTGGATGCGAATGAATAAGGATAGTCAGTGTCACTTAATGGCTTTGCTTAGTCTGTACTTTATATATGGTACCGGCCCTCCTAGAGAAACATTATACCCAGCTGACTATGCAAACTCCCATTGTCAGCTATTGATTCTAAAAGTGTTTACTGGTTACAATGTAACAGTAAGATGTCACTTGGCCGATATTTATATGCTGTTATCTCAAAGATGTTACTTTTCAGGGACATCAGCACTTCTGCAGCGGCTGATTTTGATTAGTAAGCTGCTTCTTTTAGTAAAGCTCCTATAGGACTTTAGATTTTTATCAGATAACATGAAACTGATATCTGTGAGCATTTCTAATTGGTAAAAAAAAAGTAATTGTAGATTGTCTGAAAAACATTAAGTCATAAGTAGTTGCTACCAGTAATAAGCATAGCCATGTCAAGGAGTATTTGAGCATCAGCGACCTCTACCTTGGGGTGCTTGGTAACACTCCATTCTATAAAGGGGGTACATTGATAAGTTTAGAAACACTAGTCTGTATTAAGATGGCCATAAACCTAAAGCTCGACACACATGCTACAATCTGATTGTATAATCTCCTTTAGATCTACTAACAACTATGTAGTGCAACTGTCTGCCTGATTGGATACAAATTGATTGGTTAGATTACAGTATATTACATTGTTTTGGTAAATCTAAAGTTGACTGTAGACAGATTGTATGGTCAGATTGTAATGTGTATGGCAACCTTTACAATTGTATTTTACAATCTCTCTACAATCCCTACAATTATGCAGTATGAGGGTGCTCCTAAACAACATAATCACTTTACATCCAATCAGGCAGGCGCTTGTCATAGATAGTTTTTGATAGATTGTAAAGTGCTGTGTAGACTGTTGATGCTATATAAATCCTGTATAATACTAATAATACATCTAAGGATTGCTCAGTCAGCTTGTAATGTGTATGGTCAGCTTGCTGCAAGATCTGCAGCTTTCTACGTCTTATATTCATAAAGGCTCGTAACTGATCTAATCACTGCTGTAAAATAATCTCTTCCACCCATAGTCCTCATCATGCTGAAATTGATCACACCCTCCCAGTGGGGAATCCGTCCTCATACATGATATGTCTAGAGGTAGCACTTACCACTCAGAGGTCCAGCTTTCACCTTGCAGCTGTCTGCAGATGTTTTCTCTCTGTTGGCTGTCAGTTGCCTCTGTCCTGCAGTAGATGGGACTGTGTGCCTTATAATGCTCAGCTCTGTTCTCTGATTGGCTGGCATTGTGCCTTAGGCGTGGCAGCCTGTCATTGTGCAGAGGCTGTACCGCAGGCTCATCATCCAGTACATTAACTCTTTGCAAACAGGAGAGCGCGCCTGTGACTCAACTAAAGGGGATTCACATGAGTTTCGTAGGAAATGAACTGATCAAGGCGACACATGCCACACAAAATACTAAAAAAGGAAACACAAGCAAAAATCAATGTTATGAATTTTCGCAAGCCAGTCTGAACTTTTTTCTATTCTAAATCAGATCTGGGAGACAATGCATTATATTATGGGCAAGCTCTAAAAGTTTTTTCCTCCTGTGTATATAAATAGGAGATATTATAATAGCCATCATATGTTTAAAATAACTATAGGCAAAACTTTTTTTTCATTTTGCATAAAGTAAGAATACTGTCAGGTTTTTTGTGCCATCTGTGTCCCATAGGGGAGAATTCCCATCACTTCCTGTCCCATCACTACAACAGGAAGTGAGGGAATCCCCGGGTGTCCAGAACTAGTGTCCCCTTTGAAGCGATCCCCTATATTACTTTTCTGGGGACAACCCAAAACTTGGGATTTTATTGTAACCCCTTGATGCCAACATCACATAAATATGCGGCCTCACAGAACTGGGCTTTTTTCCATGGGGCCGCATATTTGTGTACCTGTCTTTGTGCTGGGAACACACCACACCGCGTGCTCCCAGCACAAAGACTGTGGTGTCACAAAGAGCCCCGGGTCCCGTTCTAACAATCGGGACCCAGAACTCCCAATTCCGGGTGACATGATCGCTGTGATAGCCTCTGATTGGCTATCACAGTGATCAGTCACTGTGAAGCACACCCCCCTTGTTTTTTTTTTCTCTCTGAATGGAGGAGAGAGATACATTGTATCTCTCTCTCTCCTTGCATAGAGAAAAAACAACAACTGTTTGTAAATAAAAGATTAAATATTAAATAAAAAAAAAAGAAAAAATACCTAGATCAAGGTTTGATCTAGTTCAGTGCCAAGGTTAGTGTTTGGGTCAGGGGCGGACTGACCATTTGGAAACTCAGGCACTGCCCGAGGGCCCAGGGACAGTAGGGGGCCCCATGAGATGCCCCTGCTACCTTTTTCATAGGCTTTTTTGAATTTGGGCAAGGACACAGGGGCCCCATGATCCCCTATTGCCCGGGGGCCCCATTAGTTGTCAGTCCACCCCTGGTCAGGGTCAAAGGTCAAGGTCAAAGGTCAGGATTTATATTTTTTTAACTGGCATCAGTGTCAGTTAGTGTCAGTGTGTTTTAGGTAAAAAAAACAAAAAACAAACACGCACTATTGTTTCTGGGCTGTACTACAGGTACAAACAACAAATAACATACACATACTGTATATGGTATCGCTGCGATCGCCAAGAGCTGGAAAATTTATTTTGGGTTGTTCTTTGGTGGTAGGTCATGGTACTTAAAAGAAACACACAGCTACATTTAAAAAAAATGTTTTTATTTTACTATTTTTGGTCAGTTTTCCTTTCATATTTAAAAAAATCAGGAGATATCCATTATCATTTACCACCAAATGAAAGCCCAATTTGTCCTGTGGTTTTACTAACTAATCAAAGTTGCAAAATTGTGCTTAGACATTAAGATTTGTTTTATCCTTAGGCATGAAGGGGTTAATTTCACTTTCTATTATAATGGTAAACAGGACAAATAGAGAAGGTAGATCTCCCTAACTGTGGCAGACAGAAATCAATTCCTGACAGGGGTTGTAATCCCTCTCCACTCTATCCAAATCCAAAAAAGATGTTTTGCCCTTTAGTCACACTTCAACTAACTACAACAATGATCAACAAAATTAAAATCAAGTTAAAGTGGAACTGCACTGCATCTGAGCACCGCAAACCAAAAATTATATTTAATTCATATTTAATATTCAAGGCAATCTCATCTATCCATCAAAGTCTTCATGCTTTATTTTGCTGAGAGATCACTTTGAAAAACACCCCCTAGCATTTCTGGCAGTGTCCATCTCGAGTTAGGGCAGAAGATTTATGTAGCATTTACTTCCTGGAATCCACCTGCCCTTAGTTGAGGCATAGGCTGAGCTGAGAACCCTACCTCCCCTCCTGAAGACTCCTGGGATGTATGACATCATTTGCCAAGGCATGAAAATCAGAAAGTAACTGGAAAAATGTAATAAAGGTTTAAAACAAGTAAATATGATTTAGTTTCCTATCTAATTACTAATGCTAACAGCATAAGGATTAAGAATGTCCATGCTGATTGAGAGTGGAAAGCACCACTTTAAATAAATGAAATGCAATTTAGCTGATTTGGGCTGAATTCACATCTAGGACAATGTGCGTTAACGCATGCACCACCGCACACTGTGCATACACGTGGCCATTTATTCTGAATGGCACCCCAATACACATATACAGCATAAAGAAATGCAAAAACAAAAGACAAAGGAGCACGCTTCCGCCCTTAGAGGTTAGCGCATGCTCTGAAACGCGTTGCTATGCATGCTGGTCCCTGACGTCATCACGTCGACTCCAATGTTGCGCCTCAACGTGCGTTCAAGACGCCATCTTCAGG